>NC_062525.1:7340422-7482922 GCF_022655615.1 Tachysurus fulvidraco
CAACTGGATCACCACTAAATAGTTATAACCCTGTTAACTCTGAAAGATTTTTGTTGTTCAATGACTGCTTCACTGTCAAGATAATTGCCATACAAATAATTTAGGTGAGTGTCCAGAGATTTCTGAACTAGGTCTGGGATACTCCTAGAGAATTATTTTCTGAAAGTGATAGTGACATGACATACGGCTAAGTATGGTGACCCATACTCAGAAATTGTTCTCTGCGTTTAACCCATCCAAAGTGCACACACAGCAGTGAACACACACACAGCAGTGAACACACTACCGGAGCAGTGGGCAGCCATTTATGCTGCGGCGCCCCGAGGAGCAGTTGGAGAGTTCGGTGCCTTGCTCAATGGCACCTCAGTCGTAACCTTATAGTTAGGAGTCAGACTCTCTAACCATTAGGCCACGAGCAAATATGCAACCGATTATGTTGTATCAGATCGTGAAGTATGGCATTAATTATGCAGTTTTATGTTAAAAAACGATTAAAAGTACAATTCCATCGTTTGCATATAGTATCTTAATGTTGTGTACATCTAGAAGTATCTATAAGATATAATAAGCTTACATTCTTATAATAAGCTTATATTCTTATTGGATAAAATGTGTTTGAGGGGTTAAAGGGTTGGTCATTCCATGAAATTGCATTAGATAACACACCGTTATTTTATTAGATAACATACACTCAATAAAGGTGAGTATAACAAGTTCCACATGAGCACTTCCTGCACTGCAGAAAGGTAAATACCTTAAAAAAGCTGGAGATGTGATCCACAACAAATAACTGATCCTGGTTTCTTTAGTTGTATCTGTATTGTAGCATTCCTAAAAAACATCCAGTTATTTGGGTGGCGAAATTTTTTCAGCAATCATGTAATGATCCGTCTGGAACGAGTAGAACTCAATCAACTGGAGGATCATCAAGAATAAAGAGCTTAATTGGGACCACTATAAAAGGATAACTTCATCTGAAGTTACACAGCCATCAGCTTTAAAATTACCACTTGTTATAATTACACCCTTTCAACATCATAGGTGTTAATTTAACATTGTAGTCTTACTGTGGATTCAAGAATAATAACCAGGGTCTTTTCTCCTGACATGCTGCAACAGCAATACTCAGTTGATCTCACTCTTCTAGGAGATTAGGAGCAAAAACAGATCCTGATATACAAGATCTGACCACAGAGTCACTGAGATACTTTATCAAGATCTGATTTCTGCTATACTCTTATGTTTAAGTGACATGATTATGCCGCACCATACAGCACATTTTAAGCAGCTTGGAGTTGCTGAAGGATTCATTTGGACCTGCTGACAGCTGGCCCTGCTTTAAAATGAATGATTATATAATAGCTCCACCTCTTACTCTCTGACCCAGCAGTAACAGGCATGAAATGAGAGAGACACTGTGAATTATATCCTCTCTCTGGCCATGATACTTTTGATAAAATACTGAAATTATTGGGAAAATTCCATTTGGTCTTGATTTTTCCATTAGCGGACATATTTTCTCCCTGTCCCTAGATGAAGACAAAACACACTGGCTAGTATCCTGGAGCAAGAAAAAGCCATTTATTAAAAAAAGAAAAAAGTTGCCTTGCAATATTATTTATTCACAAAATGCATTGTATTTTCATTACAATTAATCAGATTTTCTTTTGTAGACAATGTAGAAAATTTATTGTTTTTCTAAGATTTGTCATCCTTACAATTCAACTTCACTGACAAGCTTTGAACATCATATTCCCTAAGCACAGGTTAAGCCAAACTCACCAGGTCTATATGTCCATCACTGTATTTCCAGTGGCTATGCTGCAGATCACCTTAAATCACCTTGAACGTAGTTCGAGGAACCTTTTAGACCTCCAGTTTGAAACAATAACCAGAACCTTTTATTTTTCATGTGATTACCAATGCCAATACTTTTTGTACAGAATATCAAAACAATGTCCTTTCTTTATCCTTTTATAAGATGTTACAAGCTGCAAAATCAGTAAAATCAAAAAAGTGAATTTTGTACATATGACTAGCAACGCAATGCTTGTGGGAAAAGAAGCAACAAAGAAAAAGATGTTGAGAAACCATTACCCAGGCTCACTCAACCTCCACCACAGTGGATTACAGTGTTTCTGTAATTTCCCTGTTTGCTGAAACATTGTACTGGTCACACAATAAATTTGGGTTATTGCACATTCCCTTTGTTGTGTGGTAGGAAAGCCAACCAGAAATTGTGTTGACTTCATTTGGGAGCGTGCCTAAACTCTGTAGAAGCTCTGTGTCAGCAGTCAGGGTTATTGTTCTGTTTGTGAGTCTGTTCTTTTGGCTCATTATGCTTCCTGGTCTGTAACACTAGAGACTGTATTTAGTGTCATGTCAAAGGATCAGATTAAGTTTCGCATAGGAAGGTCACTGAGTATAGCACAGGCTTTTTTTCCTACAGATTACTGTGTCCAGATGCTCGGTTGTTGAAAGTTCTACTCCAGCGACCCTGTGGGCTTTTTTAATTACCCTTTGAAGGGTGTGTGTATGTTTGTTCATTTGTGCAGCAAAGCCGAACCATGATGTCAGCACACCACTGTTACACTGCAAGCTTCCTTGTCCATCTTTGATCATTTGTAATGTGCAATCCCAGGGAACAAACTCTTTCATGCTGCATTAGTCATATGCATTTCCCTAAACTCACAACAGAGCATCACATAAGCATCACATCAAGGGTCACATTAAGACCTCTTGACACCTTTAGTTCTGTAGGTATTATGAATAGTGACAATTCCAGCATTCAATCAATTATAAGTGACGTGACGTGGCATACGGCTAAGTACGGTGACCCATGAATGTTGAATTTGTTCTCTGCGTTTAACACATTCAAAGTTCACACACACAGCAGTGAACACACACACACCTTGAACAGACACCCGGAGCAGTGGGCAGCCATTTATGCTGTGGCGCCCGGGGAGCAGTTGGGGGGGTTCGGTGCCTTGCTCAAGGGCACCTAAGTCGTGGCCGGCCCGAGACTCGAACCCACAACCTCAGACTCTCTAACCATTAGGCCAAGATTTCCCCACGACTTATGAGTAGATATTCATGAGCAACTGTTTAATACTTTCCTTATCTTTTGCATTTAAACTTTCCTTATCTTTAACACTTTTTCATTGTATCTTTGAACAAATGTTTTAAACTCATGGTATCTTAAGTATGTAACCCAGTGAACCAGCATTAATGTATTCAATGTTAGAGATTTAAGCACTTCTGTACGTCGCTCTGGATAAGGGCATCTGCCAAGTGCTGTAAATGTAAATGTAAATGTACTTAATGGAATAAGCCCAATTTGAGTACTCTGTGAATCCCTCGATGATAGACACACCCCTTTTTAGTCCCATTCCTCTCAGCCATGCCCCGTTCAAGCCACTCAACTACAAGATCTCTACCATTTACTAATAGATTGCTGCAGAGATTACTTTTTTTTGTAAGCCATCCAAGAAGTTAGCATCATTCAGTATCATCAGTGGAAAAACAGTGTTATTTTTCCATTGGTGGTTGGACCTCTGGTGAGTATTTATGATCTTTTTTAAAATGGAATTCAATGAATCCTTCATGTTCTATCTAACAGGAAACCTCAAAAGGACTCACCCAGTTGAAGGAGTCATGATGCAACCGCCTCGCTCCGCTGTCACCCTGCATCCACACCCCCGCTCCGGTGTGTCATGGTTCATTCCAAAGTTATGTCCAAGCTCATGAGCCAAAGTAACTGCAGCTCCAAGGGGGTTATCAGAGTGGTCCTGAGAGGCAGAGGAAGACAAAAACAATAACAAGGAGAGAAATGATAAAGCAGGAGTCATTATTAATTGCATCTACACATGTTTACAGATAAATCAATGTCTTCACAGCAAGGCACCACAGAAAGCAGTTACACGCTTTCCTAAGAGCAATTACTTATATTTCCAAGTGAGTAAACCCAATTACTCCCCTGTGTTTGCTACGGAGAAGAGGTTAGGGGCAATTACACTCCTGCTGCCCTCCACAGATTACATTCTTAACATCTCCACATATACATTTGTTTTCTTTTTAGGGAAAATAGCAAAGTGATGTTTCACATGAGGGTGCTAATTGATCAAACGCGGGCACTACCAGCCTATGTAATTACTTTTTCACAAACCCATTAAAGAGGCATAAGTCAAGATTTTTGCACCGCTGAAATGAAATGCACCATTAAGCAAAGTCTGCACAATAAAAAGCTGTTTAAGAACTTCATAGAGCTTTTTGTGTTTATGTGTAGCTTCAATATTAATGATACCCATGATGCCTTGTGGGGAATATGTGTCCAGAATTTTGTCCACTGTTAAGTGCAAACAAACATTATAGCGGATATTAATGCGCTAATCATGAGGACTGGTCAGAACTGTCAAATATTCCTATCGTTGTAGGGACATCTGGTGTTGACCAAAATATAAACACACACACACACACAAAAGACATATGCCCTTCATACACAAAACCACATACACACATAGACCTTCATGCAGTAAATCAAGTTTTATAAACATTCCTTTGAAATCTGTCTGCAGAAAATGATAGAAAGCATCCGCTGTCGGAATGAATATATAAAACATAGAGTATGTAAACATTTGATATCTTATGATTTTTTTCCATCATTATTTATGTTGGGAAAAGCAGAAACAGTTTTTATAGAAGTCCAGCCTGGCTTCAGCCCCAAAGTTTCCTGCCGGCAGAAACAGCAGTTTTGGAGGAGAAGTAAGACTGATGTCTGTTGTGAAACCGGCTGATCTGTAATGGAGGAGGCAGACTGAGACACACTACCCTTTAATCATCTTGCCAAGGTTTGTGCATGTGCACCAAGCAAAAGCCAATCAGGGAACCGACTGGAACATGGAATAACCTGGGAGAGACATTTTAGCCATGATCTGGAATGGCAGTTTCATTGCAGGGCTGCCAAGTCCTAATGACCTAATAAAGATCTGAAGTGAGAACAGGACGAGGGCTCTATTACACAGCCGTATCCTCATCAGTAATCACTCCCACTAGCAAGTTTTCTTCCTCTGTGGTGGATATATATATATATATATATATATATATATATATATATATATATATATATATATATATATATATATATTTTCCCCAGCTCTGCCTCATTAGAAAGTAACAGTCGAGCCTCTCGCAATTGATATATTTAGGTGATTTATAAGAGGTAACTCCGGACAGTCTTGCTGTAATGTCTTGAGCAGGAGTATGCAAGGCTGGGAGCAGGATTTAAACCATATTCAAGTTATGAATATCCGTGATTGAAAAGAAAAGCAGATTAACAGATAGACACAGAACATTGTCATAGGTGAAAACAAGCTGGGTTTAGAAACAAGCTGGGTTTGTGATCGGATTGATGTTTTCACATGATCTAAAAGTATGTCGTGATTTTTTTGGCCGTTTCTGAATGTTTTGGCTGAATTCCTGTTAATTCTGTATAAAATTGCTTTCAACATTATGCGTGAATAAAATGAATGTTTGTGTAGATAAATATAACAATGTCTTGCATAATGCCAAAAAACTTATTCACATTCAATTTGTTTCCCATTTTCATTTTTGAGCATTTCTGAAACTATTGATATCATGGATAAAAGCTGCCAGAGTTTATATAGAATGGTGTAAAAAACAAAAATATACAGCAAGCAGCAATTTTCTAAGCAGAAACTATTTTTTATGAGAGAGGTCAAAGGAGAATGGCCAGACGGGTTCGACATGAAAGATACAGTAACTCAAACACCCACTCTGTATGACCAGGTGGAGAAAAAAACATCTCTCAAAAACAACAGGTAGATGAGGTGAGGTGAATAGGCTACACAAGTTCAAGACCACATTAGGTTCCACTTCCCACAACCAAGAACAGGTATCTGAGGCTACAGTACACACAGAACTGTAGCAAAAAGTATAAATAAATAAATAAATAAATAAATAAATAAATAAATAAATAAATAAATAAATTGCATATACATCATTAACCACCTTTAACAACTTTAGAAGCAGTTTTCTTGCACAGCTGGAGAAAGCCCCAAAAGCCCCTGTTTCACTTGAACATTTGTATACTTTGCCTAAACTACACATGAATCAGAAAATAAAAACTAATGAACATAATATTCTGTTGAAACAGAATGCTACTCACCATGACGATGCCCCCCGACTGCTCGGCTGTACACATGCTCATGATAGGAGCCATGCCGATGGTGGTGCCCTGAAAATATACCCCACTGCAGGTGGAGACAGAAATACAGATTTACAAACTGATAAAACATGCATATCTCAATACGCAAAGCAGAAGTTTAACTGATTTTATATTTACATTATGTTAATGCTGTGTTTAGTGTTTAACAGGTTTCAACTTAGTGTTTTAATAGGTTCAGGGTTGATGTGTGTCAGCAAGGCAAGATTGATGGTGTTTCATTCAGTCATTCATTCATTCATTTAATTTAATTTCATTTCATTCCTTTGTTTGATCATTCATTCATTCATTCTCCTTTCTGGTGCTGGTCATGGTAGGCGCAGGCTGAATAGTTTAGTCCAGGCTTCTTATAAACCAGCCACAGATTTCAGCTGCTCCTGGGGAATCCCCAGATAATACCAAGCCAACTATGAGATATAATCTCTTCAGCAGATCCTGAAAGGTTTTCATTTCAGGGGCCTAGCTCATTTAAGACTGTTCATCGTTGCCTGCCACCTGACTGTCAATGAACCCAACCATGAAGATAACTTCATGCTGCCAATTTGTGCTGAGCACAACTACCTCAGCAGGGTGGCCTGGTCACTGATTTCATCTGAAGACACCACTTCAGGTCTTGCTTCAGAGATCGGGCATATAACATTAATCTAGCCAGGGTACCTTTTTAACTGAAAAGTGTACATTTTTACTACTTAGTTTTAATTTCCTCTAATAATCTGAATCATTTGTGTGTAATAATTCTTCAACTTGCAGTTGTACTTGCACTAGATTGTCCTCTCAGGCTGGAGATTAGGATTTGTCTCCTGACCTGATAAGCTGGGCATTATCATGTGGTCTCTGTGGTAAAAGCTTGAGTTTCCTCCAGTCCAGGAATTCATGTAATGTGGTGAACGGGTCCTGAGAGACAGGGCATTTGTCTGAGTCACTCCACACCTCCAGCCCTACCAGGGCGACACGGATATTAAGTGCTCTGTAGAACTGAAGCAGAGTGAGATCTAGGTGTTAACAGGCTCTTTAAAGCAGTTATTACCCACATTTTTACATGTTTACAGACATTTTGTACTCTATGGAGGCCTGAACAGCATAAAATTAATTTGATAGATGTAGAACAGGTGTGTTAGAAAGGGTAAAAAAAAAAAACACATTTTGCATATAGTGACATTATGATCCTTAGACTGCACTTTACAACAATATGCTTTGTTGGCATTTCATTTGGGTTTACCTTGTCCACATAATTGGCGATCTCAGCCAGTCTCTGTTTCACTTTCTCCACATCCTTGCCTTGTTTCTGATACTGAAATAACAAAAGATGCATGTTTTACGCTACTCAAACGAGGCATGTCACATGTGGCATATAATTTTCCAATGTCCATTTCCAAGCTTCACTCCAGCACAGATGTTAAGGCTCTTTCTCAAAATTTGGCAGCTTAGACATGCTGAGCTTGTTTTGGGCCATCAGCCGAGGGAATATAAAAGAGGTTGCACAGAATCAAAGAATGGAAAAGTTCTTCTATGTTCTGTATGATTACTGCCCTTAGGGTTGTGAGTCGTGGGTTGTAACTTTAATCAGAAACTGCTGAACCTTGTAAGTCTGGTTTGCTGTTACCATTCCAAGAAAGATTTGCATAACATTATTCATTTTATTTTTCAGCAAAACTAATGAAGCCCCATTGGTGAGTGGAGAAACCTGAAGATTATGATAGCATAAGTGTTGTCCCTACAGGTTACAGATTTTCTGCTCTGTTTAAAGAAGGTATGATCAAGGAGGATTCTCTCCTTTAGACTACAGGCACTTTGATAACTGCAAGAACACTGATTTGCAACCTGAATTCTGGGTTCTTACAAATTTTAGAATAAACTGTCAGTGTTTACACAACTTTTTTTTTAATTTCCTGTGTGCAATAAATATAAAGTTTATTACCCAATTTACTATTGATGTACCGTTTCTACAGTTGCTTTATACTTGTATTTACTTGTATAATCTAAAAGAGTTTACTTTGAAGAACAGTATGCATATACATTCATTCATTCATTTTCTACCGCTTATCCGAACTTCTCGAGTCACGGGGAGCCTGTGCCTATCTCAGGCGTCATTGGGCATCAAGGCAGGATACACCCTGGACAGAGTGCAAACCCATCGCACACACTCACACACTACGGAAAATTTTCCATAGATGCCAAATCAACCTACTATGCATGTCTTTGGACCGGGGAGGAAACCGGAGTACCCGGAGGAAACCCCTGAGGCATGGGGAGAACATGCAAACTAAACACACACAAGGTGTGTGGCAAACATGCTAACCACTAAGCCATCGTGCCCCCTATGCATATACAATTGTGTTCAAAAGATTTCATAACCTGAAAGAAATCATTAAAAACCATTTATTTGCCATTTATTTAAAACATATGACTCATAATGTTTGGCCACATTATAAACACACAGGTTGATAGACAGAGGATTAAATGGCTATTAAAGGGAAAGTTTCCACACCTGTGGTGCATTGCAATTGTAATTTGTGTATGTGTCTAAATAGTCAGTGAGTTTCTCAGCTCATGAAGTGATGCTTGGCTGGATACTGCACTATGTGGAAAACAAAAGAACTGACAATGGACCTGCGTATTAAGGTAACTTTATAGCTGGAAAAGGATATAAAAGATATCTCAATACTTGAAAATTTCAGTCAGTACTGTTCAAACTCTAATAAAGAGGTGGAAAATAAAAGGTTCTGTTGATACTAAGCCACGCTGAGGTAGACCAAGGAAGATTTCTTCCACTACTGCCAGAAAAATTGTTCGGGATGCAAAGAAACACCCACAAACAACTTCAAGAGAAATACAAGCTGCCGTATGCTGTTTTCAAAAAGAATAATGAGATGGTACTTGAACACAAATTATCTGCATGGTCATTACCAGAAGAAACCCGTTACTGCACCAATGCCACAAAAAGGCCCAACGTCATTACACCAGCCAGCATCTAGAAAAGCCTCACGGCTTCTGGAGCAGAGTCATGTGGGGTGATGAGACAAAATTGAACTTTATAGTCACAACCATAAAAGTACACCATCCCAACACTATCAGAAAATTCTGGCCGAAAATTTGCATTCTACAGCCTGAAAGCTGTGCATGGGACGATCTTAAATGTTCCAACATGACAATGATCCAGAGCACAAGGCAAGGTTTACCTTTCAATGTCTACAGCAGAAAAAAGTGAAGGTTCTCTAGGCCATCACAGTCTCCTGGCCTCAAGATCATTGAGCCAATTTAGGGAGATCTCGGACGTGCAGTTTGTGCAAGACAACCAGAAAATTTACATGAACTGGAGGCATTTTGCCAAGAAGAATGGGCAGCTATACCACCTGAGAGACTTAAGGACCAAAAGAGGACAATATACTAAAAGAGGGCAATACACAATATTAAAATCTAAAGGTATGCAAACATTTGAACAGGGATTATTTCCTTATTTGTTATGTTTCTTTGATGATTGTGACATTCTGTTATGCCTTGAGTCCTAAAAGAAATACTGTAAAACACATTTATTTTGCCTTCTCAATCAAGTTTTCTTTAAAAAATGGTACACATCTTGCAAATTCTCCCAAGATATGCAAACTTTGGAGAACAACAGTAATTATAGTAACAACTGTCTATTACAGTACTTAAAATGAACTACACAATGACCTGAATGTCTTATGTGATGAAGAAATCTAGTTAAATTTTATAAACTTAAATAAAGCTATTTCTTTAGGAAAGTACTGGTGCTTCCTCTGACATCCATGATGTCATCATCACACTGTAAGACATGTCACAAGGGTTAAACTTAGAAACTAAATTTCTCCTGCCGCCTTAAAAACATGAGTCGACTCAACTCGAACTTTCTTTCAACTCTCAGGTTGTCGAGACAATTGATTGTTTTACGTTTAATATTCGAAACTTGAGTTCAATATTCAAAACTTGTCATGACAATTGAAGTTAAAAAAAAAAAGTTCATATGACTTTTATTGTGTTTTACGTCTTGTTACGCTTGCACCATTAAGTAGTCATGGCACTGGTTTTCAACAAAAGTATGGAATGTCATTTGTAGGGTTTTGTTCAGTGACTAGTTTGATGAGTCGTTACCTTAAATAATGCATTATTTAAAGACAAGAAGACACTATAAAAGTTACATAAATGTATTTCTTCTCTTCTCTCCAATTGGAATGACAAGTTTTTGATACAAAACTCAAGTTTTCAAACAATACACTTAATATAATCCATTGTCTTGACAAAATGTGTTAAAGCAAAGTTTTAAACATAACTGTTAATGTTAATTTTATATCTGGTTTTGTGTAAACTCAATAAACACATTATACCCACAAGGGAAACATAACTATATGTAATTACCAACTGCTGCTGTTATTTAACCCATTTTAATGGGAATAAATACATTTACATTTTCAGCATCTGGCAGACGGCCTTAATCCAAGCAACTTACAGAGGTGATTTTGAAGTCTCTATCAGTGCTCAGTGACATACATCCCTCTCTAGACATTTATTATCATTTCAAAGCACATTTCAAACAAAGTATGTTGATGAACTTCAGCTTTTAGAAGCTGTATGAATCCTATAATAACCATATGCATTGATAGGTCAGATTATGTATAGTCTAGAGCAAGTACCATCTGATAGCTTCAGCTGGAACAGATTTGCAAAAAAATCATTTTCAAGTACTGCATTTAGAGGACACGAAGTCCAATTTTAAACAGACAAATTAGGCAAGGGTCAAGTATCTGCAGCTGAAGGTCTTCTTTTTCTGTCATGGTCCAGATTAATGACATTAAAGTGCTACTTAAGCAATCCTTCACCCGACCAAGCCACGTGAATGAACTCCCTTCTTTTACCAAAATAACCAACAGCTGCGCTTCAACAGCCTCCTCCTCAACTGAGCACCCTGACAAGATCACAAGCCACAACCCAGACCTCAGAGGTAGAGGGTCATGACCTTGTAGTAACACAATTTCAGCATTGCTATGTTTTTCTCCAAGAAAATAAGGTCAAGGTTTGTTTATAATCTATAGAGGAATTTGTTTCTTGCTTGACTAAAGATGTCACCTTCATGTACTTTGCTCTTTACGCTTCATGACAAATGCATCGAAAGTGAATTTTTAATAAATTTTTAATTACATACCTCTCGGTTGTCTGCTACAATGATCAGTTCAACATATTTAGTGCTGCTCTGGGCTTGTCTCTTGTACTGCAGAGAGAGTAAATAGTGAGAGGTAAATGAATCAAGAAAGTCTGAAAGTAAAATGTTTGGAGAGAAACAGATTGCAAAGGGAAGCAAAAAAGAATAAATAAAGTAATTAAACTGAAAATAATACTATTTGGTTCATTTTGGTTCAAGGGCAGATTCAAGAAAATGTTACAATGCATTCCAGTTTAAAAAGCCTTCACTTAAAAACACTGGTGCACTTTCTTTTTCCTTAAACCCACTAAACATTTTGATAGGTCACTATTACCATGTGCTGCATTTTTTGTCAGTGCATCTAAATTAAACTCGTACTAAGAAAGGCTGCAAAGGTTACGCTTAATGTTAGGGATAGATTCATACTTTTTCCTTCAACTTTCATATAAATTCATACTTACTTCATGAAAAATTATTTTTTTTCTCAAAATTCATGAAATTAACAAACTCACTGGATTTAAAATAACTGAATCAGTATTAGTAAGAGTTTGTATGGAAGTCTAATGGTATCAGTAATAGTGTCTTTTAACTTAGCAATTGATGAGAATTGTAACTGACTAAACCAGGGGTCGGCAACCCGCGGCTCCGGAGCCGCAAGTGGCTCTTTCATCCCTCTGCTGCGGCTCCCTGTATATTTGTAAAAGAAAAATTTAATTTATAATTTATTTTATTTTAGTTAGTTAGTTTAAAAAAAGGGAATTCTAAATTCTAAGATAATGATGCTCTTGTAACATTAAAATAAACCGTGTTTAATTTTTTTGTCGCTCAAAATATGCGTCATAACTGCCGATTTGTGAAATCCGACACACAAGCAGACGCGTTTTTGGTTTGCTGCAGCCGGGAAATTAAAATTTTGATGTCATACAGGACTGTCAGGTGTCACACATTGAGAGTGATAGGCACGCATTTGGGTCTTTTGTCACGCTCTCCCCTGACCACACCGTATTTCTCACACAGAAAAACGTACTATTCATCATATATTTAATAAGCCGCAGCGCCCAAAATGTATCATTCCGCACCGCTGTCTGTATGGAACCGTGCAGGAAACAAGCACGTCTCCCCTGGAGCTCTTAGTCGAGCCTGACACTTATCAGCCAATCAAAAAAGAGGCTACACAATAGTAAATCAGAAAATAGCAATATCTGGGAAAGATATTCGAAGAGGACTCAATTAGACATTGAACATTTTATTTAAAAGTAACCTTCAACCCAGCATCTTTTTACTTAAAGTTAGTTCAAACTGTTCAAAATATTTTTGTTTGCCGGCAGAAATAAAATTTTGTTTACTCGGTAGCAGATCATTGATTTCATAAATGCAACACACTACAGTTTTTTCTACACTTTCCATAAAGGTAAAAAACGATATATGCAGTGTTGTCTTCATTGTAAATTTCGAATGGGTTTTGTGGCTCTCTGTGTTTTTTTTCTGTGGGAAAGGAGTCCAAATGGCTCTGTGAGTGTTTAAGGTTGCCGACCCCTGGACTAAACAAACCAGAGTTGACCGGCTTCCTTATTTTGAATAGTGACTTATCTGTATAATGAAAATAAACACACATTTACATCAGGGATACACTTCACATTCAGAGAGAATACGATTGCTGCTCTTAGCACAAATACTGTCAGCGCCATCGATGTGAGACGGACGCTGACGCAGAGCCTGTCTGCTAGGTAGCCATCAAAAGAAAATCTTACATTAGGCATGCTGATGTGGAAACTTCATCATGTGTTAAACCAAATTAGTGTGATATTGGATGTCAAGAGCAAAAAGCTCTTGATTTTTATCCTTGATCAATTGAAGTACTGTAATTAACCAGCCTTTCTGTCCACTTAAATCTGTTTTTTTTTTTGTCTTGAAGCCAATCAAGTCTTTAGTCTATCATGGATAGAACCTACTATAACTCACTCCTTCAAGGATTTCACTTCAAGATTTGTATGATAGTTTAGCCAAATATGTTTAATTCTACTTTTTTCCCATATTTTTTTTGTGCATTTTTTGTGGAAAACTCCTTGAATTTGCAAAACTGCAAGCACAGGAGATTTTTTCTTCTTTAAAACTCCTGCCAGTGACGTTTCCAAGATAACTGTACTCAGGTTCGATGCATGTAAATCAAAGAGCTCTTTGGCTGAATGAGTGTTGTGATGATGTCACACAACATTGCTAACTTATGAAAGTAATGCCATAAAAAAATACCTTGTGTCTGTATAAAAATATACTGAAGTATATCTGAGCCAAAGAAAAGTTGAATGTAAGCTTTATGTATGTATTTGCCTGGAAAAATGTACACATAGAAGAGTATTTTTTAAAGTTTTAAGCAAGACGTGAAAGATAAAAGTCACACTCATCACTCTATGCAGAATAATCATGCTTTGATTGATCATTATTCTGGCTGCAAGGCTCTTGGCAGGAATTTATCCATTGTTTAAATCACAAAAGACTATAACTGACAATGGCAAAATGCAGCAATTCATTCTGCAAATACACTTGTATCAGTTTTCTATCTAATTAATGTCATTTATTTAAAAAGAGTCATCATCATTTTATGCTACTGTACTATTTTAAAGCATGTAAGAACATGGTTCATTTGCCGCTGTCTTGCGTCGCTCACCCTGTGCCCATGTGAGCTGAAAAAGCTTCTGGTACCATCGGAGAGTCCTGCAATGTTGGAGACGTTGTGTCCGTGTCCACATGTCCCATGCTGCAAGGTGAGACGCTCTCCTCTAAAGATATGATGCAGGGTGTCATTGGGATTCTGCGCTGGCTCCAGCACCAACACTTTATCTTTCAGTGTGATCAGCCCTCTGAAAGAAAGAAAGAAAGAAAGAAAGAAAGAAAGAAAGAAAGAAAGAAAGAAAGAAAGAAAGAAAGAAAGAAAGACACTATATTGACGGAAGTGTTGAGAGACAGAAGTGTAAAGTCATTTATTGGAGTTGTTAAAGTGTAAATAGCACACATTGCTCTTCAGGGAAGTACACTTTCCTGTTTCCCACAGCTTAAAAACGTTCTGGAAACCAGGTTATTTCAACATCCAAGCCACTGATGGTGAACACAGCATCAATTTTGGGGATATTTTATCAAAACAACTGTACTTTCAGTTCCAGTCCTGATGTTTAGTGGTTATGGGATTCGCTTCGACAAGCTTTTCTCACACTTTACAGTTGCTCGTTGATTTAAAGTGACATACTCCTCTGTAGCAAGGCAAGAAGAGCCAAACTGTAAGCTTTCTTAATAAACCCATAGTGCATGCTAGACCACATAAACACTCGTGTAAACCACACTCACACCAACACTGCCAACCAAAATCAACAATAATTTGTTTTGGCCTACATGCCAAAAAACACAGTTCTTGTCAGGGAAGCACTGTTAGAGTGTGTGTGTGTGTGTGTGTGTGTGTGTGTGTGTGTGTGTGTGTGTGTGTGTGTGTGTGTGTGTGTGTGTGTGTGTGTGTGTATTTGTGTTGCACGGTCTGAAGACTGATTGTGTCGCGTGAGACAGGTTTTGAGGGAAACACTTTGGATCCTGTTTGCAGGATAATGTTCCTGATGCTATCAAGCAGAATTATGATGGTAATAATTCTGGAGCTATATTCTACAGTGTGCCTGTGTGTGTGAATATGTGTATCAGTCAATTATTTGTTTTTCCAAATCTAACTTATCTTAGTTATGTGAGGATCTTTCCTGAAGATTTGACTCCTGGATATTTTCCATATAATAAATTTTATTGGTCAGACAGCTGCTCTTGGGTTACATGGTTTTTTGGCAGATACATTTGTTCATAGCATCATTCACCAGCATTACACTATAATATCAGGCTGTGTGTGTGTGTGTGTGTGTGTGTGTGTGTGTGTGTGTGTGTGTGTGTGTGTGTGTGTGTGTGTGTGTGTGTGTGTGTGTGTGTGTGTGTGTGTGTGTGTGAGTGTGTGTGTGTTTGTTTGTTCATGGTGTTCTAACTATAACATAAATGCAATCAATCTCACTGACTCACCTGATTCCCGTGCAGGTACTGAGGATGACGTCAGAATGTGTATAACCCTTCACCTCTCCATGGTAGTAACAGTTTACCTGATAAAATTCCAGATCAAAGAAATACAATTAGATGAATTATGGCTGATTTTGAGATTTTGACTTCGTATGTGCATATTTAGTAGGTGAGATATAGAAGTGGGAGGGAGTGATTGCTGATGAGATTCACTCCTGATATGTCCTTCAGTGAGCTGTGTGTCTGTGGGTTTGGCAGCGAGCCAAATTTGTTTTGATTTATTTTTACTTCACATAATTTGTTTGCCTGGGTTATTAATAATTGGTGACATGGTGGCGCAGGGGGTCGTGATGCCACCTCCGTTACATTGTCCCTGGATCGATTCATTGGCTTTCCAAACAAATGATAGAAATCTCAACGCTCATGAATGACATTTTTAAAGTCTGCTAATTTATCTTATATATCAAATCTAAATAAACATAAAAGTAAAATGTGTACTGGTTTATATGGATGTATAACAATCCATTAAAATCTCTAAAATCTCTAAATTAAAGCAGAGACACATAGGCATAACACAACAACATATTTCATCACAAACCTGGTTAGTTTCATTCAGAAGGGAGGACCTGTCTGCTTTGGAATGAAAGCTTGGGGTTTCTATTCTGGCATGAAGCTTTAGCCTGTTTAGCCAGCTACAGAGTAAAACACAATGCAGACGCTTCCACTCCCTATGTCTGTACCTCAATCTGCTTGCAGGCTTTCAAAAGGAAATATGCTGTTTTTAAAGAGCCAGCAAAGGCAGTGTGTTCATTTCAACCTTGCTCTATCATCCAGACAAGGTTTCAGGTTCACAGATCATTATTTTTGTGCTGAGGCTCAGTCCCACTCTCACGCCCCGGCATGTCTCTCAGCTCGACCTGTAATTTGTCAGCTTGTCGCTCTGGTCTGCATGAGCTGACATGGAGGACAGCTCCGAGTCTTCATGTCCACTGGAGCCTTATTTCCTGTTTGCCCAGAGGTAAAAAAGATATTTGAGGGCCGTTGAAAAAATCTGACACACGCGTGAGCAAACAGGATCGAGGGTCTGATTAAGCAACCACTCCTGATGTCATGGGCAAGTGGATGTCATATGATGCCATCTGGGTTATAAAAAGGAAACATTTCTCCAGGTGGTATTAATTCAGCATCCACTCCCCTTTTTTTAACGGATATGATGGCACATGTGTCTGCCATAGAGGTAAGTACCTCATATCCTGTTACATAGGTCCATGGTCTAAGTTGCAAGTATTTATTTCACCACCTAAGATTATTTGGGATGTACAGCACACTTCAGTTTAAACTTGACACAGGATCATTTATAGTACTGAGGAGAAATTTCACCAAAACACTGACACCTATAAATAACTTGACATTAATTTTATCCAAATTATTAGCGATCAGGGAAAATTTTTTTTAATGAAAGACATTACAGAGAATCCACAATTTTGCATGTCTTCATTATAAAAAGAGATCAATAAATAAAAAAAGAAACAAACTAACAAAAAAATTTTTTTATTAAATAATTAAATAACAAAGTAAATAATTTAATTATTCCGTAACTTATTCCTTATCTATGTAAAGTTTATACCACAGACATTCCTTCTAACATGACATCTTATATCTGATGTGATAACGGTTCATTTGAACGCATATAAGCTTTTCCTAATCATTCCTAAGCAGAAGAAATGCTTCTACTCAATTATAAAAAAAGTAAAAGAGTCAAAAAGACCACTATGGGAGAAAAACCCCATTTGAGACCCTCTTCGTGCATTCAGGTTCAAATATTCTGCTCAGGATTCATATGGTGCATCACTTAGTGTGTTGTGTTCCAATTTATTTATGTCTAAGTGATTTGTGAGGCTTTCTGGGTTGAAACTAAATAGAAAAAAAAAAAAACAGAGGCAGATGGATGGATGCTCTTTGACACAAAAAACACACCCCAATAAGCAAATCTCTTTGTAAATACACAATAATGGATCCGTGGTTTACTCCCAAGCATTTCTGAGATCCTCCAGAGCAGCTCATCCCTGTTTAATGGACAAGATAAGCCACCCTGTTGCCTAGTGATTAAACAATCTGTGGTCACAATGAATTGATTAGATTTTAGCATGTTTAAATCTCCATGTTTGAAACAGCAGAACACAGAGCCAAGAAAATGTTGCTTGACTGTGGATGAGGATAGAGGTTAACTTTAAGACTAAACTAAACTGTTACAGAACACACACACACACACACACACACACACACACACACACACACACACACACACACACACACACACACACACACACACACACACAAACACACACACACATACTTGCACATTCACTCAATTGCTGTTTTGCACACCACATTTTAATACCCCATCCAACTGCTGCTATAACATAAGTACATCTGTATCTGTCCTGTATTGTTTTGTATTCTCTGTCTTTTGTCTCGCACTGTAAGCTCTGTGGTGTTTTATGTAGTTCTATATTGTTATGTGTAGCACCATGGCCCGGGAGAAACACTGTTTCACTTCACTATTGCATCGGCTATATACTGTATGGTTGAAATGACGATGAATCCTTCTTGACTTGACTTGACTTGACTTGACTTAAAGACATGTCTAGGTTAATGGATATTTTTCACACACACACTAAAATATTATATGTGAAAAATTCAGCAGGTACAGAGATGTTGTTGATACATCTGGATAGATAAAAGCAGAAGAAAAGATACAATACATGCTGATTATTGAATCTAATCCATTTCAAATTCAGTGTCCTAAACCTCCGGGTGTGGCACCCCATAAAAAGAAATAATCACTAAAACTATGCCATTTGTTTGTGCTACATTTGTGCTGATTTGTGCCGCAAAAACGATCGTTTGTGCTTGTTTGGTGTTTGAGATATTAAACATTATTTTTTTGACCGTGTGAAATCACTTTCCACTCCACATCACCCAAATCGCTTGGTTTTGAGCGATTTGGGCGATGTGGAGTGGAAAGTGTTTAATGTTTAATGAAATGTTTAATATCTCAAACACCAAACGAGCACAAACGTTCATTTTTGTGGCACAAATCAGCACAAATGTAGCACAAACGAATGGCATAGTTTTGGTGATTATTTCTTTTTATGGGGTGCCAACCTCACGGAGGTGTGTCCTAAAGCAAAAAATAGAAACATCATTACTGATTATTTACCTATATATATATATATATATATATATATATATATATATATATATATATATATATATATATATATATGCATTATTTCCACTCAGAACTCCAGTCACCAGGCCACGGCCACTACCCCTGGCTTAGCTTTCAGTGAGCGCGGCAAACACTCGAGGGAAAGCTCTTTCGTCATATTCATGTTGACGTCTTGTATTGAACTGAACTTCATGTGTGCGTCTTGTCCAGGTGTTGCTGATACGCTGTATTTATTTTTGGTTTCATTTATATTCTCCTTTTTGTTCTCTGTGTTTGTTTGGTGTAATTCAGCTAAGTAATTATTAAACCGATAAAACTGTCCTTTCTGACTCGCGTGTCCTTTTATGTTACTTGCCCCCTCCTATACGAGCATTGTTGATAGTGGGGTTCGTAACAAAAGCTTCTGGTTCCTGCTACAGCTGTGTCATTTACATCCCCCTGGACAGGGGACAGACCAAGGACCTGCTGGAGAGATTAGATCTCATAGATCTATCATGATAACCTCTGGGAAGGGCTCTGGAAGAGCTGGAATCTGTGCTGGGGCTTAGATAAATCTGGGCTGAACTTGTCAATGTGAAAGAAATGAATGAATGAATGAATGATTGAATGAATGAATGAATGAATGAATGAAAAAGAATGGTCCTCCAAACTAATAACATCTGCACAGAGGTTGTTCTACGTCAATTACTTTATAGTGATGGACAGCAAAGATGAAAAATTTTCCATTGTAACAGCTGCATATTTTGCATATACTACAGCCTGTATTAAAAACCTATGTGGTGGACGTACCCAAAAATCTAGCAACTGGGATTTTTATTTATCAACAATGTATGCACAATGTTACACACAATATGCACAATTCTATGCCTTGAATAAGTATTTCTTCTGTATTTCCTCTCAGTCCTGGCCACACAAACACAGAAATCTAATATTCCAAAATTGGAATTGTTGGCAAACTGATTATGAGGCGTTTACATGACACTTATTGTCAGTCATTTTTGCATAATTGTCAGTGTAATTACTGTTTATGGGGCGTACAAGGCTTGAAGGTATACGCTACTCAGATAAAACACATGAAATCTAAATTAAAAATGCTTAAAACACAAATTTAAAGATTGACTGATATTCTGCCTTGCTTAAAGTTTTGAAAGGAGGAAAGTATTTTTAAGAAGGACAAGTACAAGGATTTTATTAATGTTAACATTTCAGTCAGATCCTGGAGACTGATTTTTTGGGCCAATTAATGACGTTAATTAATGACAATTGGTTTAAAATGAATTCATATTAATTCATTCTACAGTTTACAGATTGCCAATTCTGTAGCTGTAACAGACAAGACTACAATAACAATAATAATCCGTTTTCTAAAATGCACGTTGTTGCAAAAAAAATAGTTATAAACACTACGTCATTGCCGTTAAGTTCTTCTTCTCAGAACCTTTGACATGCTCCATGTTATCTGCAACAAGCAGCACAGAAAACAAAGGCTTAAAAAAAACAAAAACATAGTTGTTTACCATATTTGGTGATTTTGGGGCATTATTTTTAAATTCAGATGAATGTGTCTGTGCATGAGTAGAGCAATTTTAAGTGTGTGGGGTTTATCAAAGTCCATTACGTTCAGCTGTGGGTATGTACAAGTGATGAATGCCAATTTTCTTTCTTGGTGGTTTCTGAAGAACAAATTTAGAACTTGTTCTGCTCTGATAAATGAAACCCCAGAACATGTAAAATAAAACCTGCTAATCATGTAGAATCCTTAATCCTCTCCATTTTTTTGCAAGTGATGTAATTTATGAAAATATTTCTTGTACTCGTGTGCCCATTAATGGCCCAATAACTTATTCAAATGGGAAACGGTACAAAGTAGCAGAAACCAGTCTATAAGTCTAGTCTACTCTAATAATTGCACTAATCTATCTTCTTTTGTTTCAGCAGGGTGGGATGATCATTTTGTTTCTAATCAGGACAGACCCTGGCTTTGATTCATGTGATGCTTTTCTTTATCCTGCAATCACATATCATTGTGAAGGAGAATTCTCTGTAACATTGGCCTGCACCACACTGTGGTGATCAGGGAGCTGTCAGTGTTTGGACGACGTGACCCGCAATCATTGCTTCACCTTAAAAATAAAGGAAACAAAAAAGTGCAGAGTTAGCACACCCTGTCTCGGAGGAGCAGGAGATGGAATAGTGAAGCAAACAAATCCTCAACTATCCCCCTGTCTTGTGAAACAGCATGGCCTATGTTTCACTGACCCTCAGCAGACCTTGTAGACACACACACACACACACACACACACACACACACACACACACACACACACACACACACACTAAAAGGGTTAGCATAACATTTTAAGTCAAGGCTTGACTCCTAGCTAAGAGGATCAACTCTGTATCCAAGGACAAAATAAGCCATTTGTTCTGCTGATTAGATTAATTAATTCATGCAAAAGGACAACCTAATAACAATCTATAGTGTTAACCGACAAACTGCTTTAACTGCTTTAATCCCAGACGCTGTTCTGAGTCTGGCTGATGTTGAATATAAGAGATGCTGCACAGACAAAGAGGCAGTGAGAAGAGAGGGGAATATGTGTTTATGTTAGCTGAGGGAGCTATAAAATCTTTACAGAAAGTAATTAACTTTCCCAGTGGCTTTCATCTCAGGGTCATGACAAAGCCATGACAGATGCCTACCGACTCTTTCTTGGGTGCAGTAAAAAAAAAAAAGGTATGGGTAATGTTTTAGAGAAGGCAGGCACAGGATGATGTGACGGGGCTCTTACTCTGGAGCTGGGAGATGTGGTGATGGGCTTCCCTCCATCCAGGTAGTGCGTTTCTGTGTAGTGACTGGCAAAAAGCCCCCTGAAACACACACATAGAGTAAAAATATACTTCAAAATATTTTGTCATATTAATTGTAATTAGTAAAAGCAAATCTGATCAGTTTCAGTGTCCGTTTAATATTATTAGAATGACATACTGTAGAAGAACCCTTTATTTGTCCTATATACATTACAGCAAAGGGAAATTATTTTCTTTGCATATACCAGCTTGGGAAGTTGGTTTCAGAGCATAGGGTCATCACTGATGGAGATGGAGGTTAAAAGTCTTTCCCAAGGATCCAGCAGTTACAGCTCGGCAGAGCTGTGGCTTGAACCCTCACCTTTCAATTAGTGTATTGATTGAAAGTATTTCAATAACTGATAACCGAGTCACCGCATATAATCAACCACTAGCAGAGTTGACATGAAGACTTTCAATTGCTCACTTCACTTGTCAAAAGAGTGTCTGGGTTAATAACATACCATCTACCAGCTAACAGCTATGTATTCCATCATTCTGGGTTAATTTACTAAGGTAACGTTCATGTAAAGAACATTCATGTGCATAGCATTTACAGTTGTGGATAATCCACACAGAATAATTGACATCACTGGCAAAGCAAAGGGGATGGAAGAAAAGGCATTCAAATGAAATTTCAAGTTTGGATCATAAGGAAACGGTGGCTCGGTTTTTGTTGCTGTAATAACAAATATTAATACAGGATTATCAGTATGCTGGCTCTCTCTTTCTCTCTGTGTGTGTGTGTGTGTGTGTGTGTGTGTGTGTGTGTGTGTGTGTGTGTGTGTGTGTGTGTGTGTGTGTGTGTGTGTGTGTGTGTGTGTGTGTGTGTGTGTGTGAGGACACTCAGTAATTCATTCTCATTGTTATATCCCACATGAGAAGTAAACAGAAAACAGCCTTCAGGGTTTAAATTTTACTTGTTTAATTGATACACACTACTGGCCTCATAAATCTAGTGGGCTTTTAAGAAGAACCCTTGACAAACACTCATGCAGTGAATATTAAAACAAATTTCTCATACTGTAGATGCTGAGATACTGAGAGCTGATTTCATAAAACATCATGTTTAATCACAGTTCACAAACAGGTGTATGATTATTTAATTATAATAATTACTATCATAGTTGTGTGTTCTTTTCTTTTTTTTTTTCCTTTTAGGTGGAAATGTACCAATGTTCCTGTATGTGTGTACTGTTTTTACACATTCGAAAGATGTGCAGAAAATCTATTAGTAAATCAGCTACATTCGAGTATCATTTGAGGTTTAGTGTGTAATCAATTATGCAGATTCTTTTATATGCACAAAGCTTTAATTCAGCAGACCCTATGTGTATTTTATGTCACCTTTACTGCTGGTAAAAATGGTAAAAAAACAAACATAGATTAATTTTTTCACACCAAAAAAAAAAAAATCAAGTGAATAAAACTTTTTTTTTATCGGTATAGATACAGATTTATGGCAGTGCATCATCAAAGTAAAAAGCCTTTTAGAATTCATCTGACTTCAGTTTTTAAGTTTCAAGGATCATGTGCATAATGAGTGCTTAAGCATCTCTATAAAAATGTAATTCATTACATTTGTACACTGCTCGCATTTTTGTGGCAAAAATGATATGCAGTCTTAAAGTGGCATTATGTGAGATACTGCACATTGAAAACTATAAATCATTAACATAATATGGCAAGCAAAAAAACAGAGATATACGTCGTCATCCAGAGTGACATACAGTACAAAAGTGCTTTGAAGTCTCAACGAGTATCAATGAATACATTAACTGGTTTACAAGGCAACAGACTTGGATTACCATCAACATAAAACCGTTTAAATATTTAATATGTATTACTTTTAAATCGTATAAATATTTTAAATATTCACATGAAACAAACATGAAGAATAAGTGCTTAATAGTTTAAATGTATCAGAAAGCGATAGGTCTTCACTCGTCATTTAAAGAGAGTCAGCTGTTTGGACATCTGGGGGATGTTCATTCCAACACCTAATTGTCAGAATAGAAAAGATCATTTGAGATATTTGCCTTGTGGTCATCTGCCTTAATGTATACCTACAGCTTAACCTGAAAGATGGTGGTACCAGTCAAGGATAAAGTGCAGTATGTGGAAGAAATCCTGGGTTGTGCAAGTGGTGGTAATATTGGTTGGAGTTGAGCAGTCTGATAGCATGCAAGAAGAATCTGTCCTGCAACCTGCTTCACAGCAGCTCTGACTCCTTCACAGCAGCTCTGCCAAGTCAATGAATCCAGATGTTTATTACATTAATATGGTGTATATACTGTTGGTATAAGTGGGGAATTGGGGTTTGTTGAATGATCTCAGAATTCTCTGATTCTCAATAACAATCCATTAAAACGCTTGCATAGCCATAATGCCTTTGATTCATTGCCTTAAAAACATGACCATATGAGCTGTCCTGTAGTCGAGTGACTCCAAACAGACCTTCAGAAGTAATAAAGTTTAGTCTCTGTCTTTCTTTGTCTCTCTCTGTCTTTCTCTCTCTTTCATTCTCTCTCTGTCCCTCTCTCTCTCTCTCTCTCTCTCTCTCTCTCACTCTGTCATTAAATCCAGAACGTCTGTGTGGTTGTCTGAACACAAATCAGCCATATCCTCTCCTCAGCAACATGTGTTTCCCCATAACTGTGTCTATTTAGTAATATCCAGACTGAGAAGGCGACAAAACAATGAACAAATAAAAAATTATGACTAATGCTGAGAGAGGTGAAATCTACTGACTCTCACGCTCGACCACTGGGCAGCTCATATGCTCTTGTTTTTAAGGTTATGAGTCAGAGGCAGAGCAACGATGCTGTACCGAGTCTTAATTTTATTAGAGCTCATGCAGAGTTCAGCTAAACTCTGCATGGTGTAAATCAGACTCAAACAAACATGTATTACAGTTCAGCAGGGCAAATCGATGGTGTTGTTTTTAATCTGTCTTTCAGACCTTTCCCTCTATTTTTTTCCAGTTCATGTCATGCACATTGGTGTATTAACTTGAACACATTTATATATTTTTATTTGATTTGATTTATTTTTAGATATATATTTGATAGATATGAATATATTATGCTAATACATGGGAGCAATTTGAGTGTAAAGTATCTGTTTTAAAAAACCAACAAACAAACAAACAAACAAATAAACTAACACTATCTAAAAACAAAAAAATTAAAAGATTGATGGATGGATGTATGGATGGATGGATTATTTACAGGAAACTGACTTTAATTCATGACAGCAACTGAGATATAAATCCTGTTCTTATCTGAGTGCGATATGTTTTTTATTTTGACATTTTTTTTTAAAGAAATTTGCGTAGATACATTTTTTTAGAATTTTAAGGAAAATAATGAATGTGATCCATTTTGTAATAAGGCTGTAACATAACAATCGATGTGAATACTTTCCGGATGCGCTTTAGGGTTAATACATTTAGAAGGATAATAAATTTAAAAACTTTGGTTGATAGCAATCTTAAACAAGCCCACATACTTTTAATATGTTACCATGGTAACTTCTAGTTCTGCTCTATTTGGCAGCTAAAATGTCACCAGCAATGAAGTTTAAATCAGGAAGATGTAATTTGCATTTCGGTGGCAAATAGATAAAAAAAATACCAATTAACAGCAAATTTTGATCCAGAAATATAGGTTTAATTAAAAGAAACAGCAAGACCATTTAAATATGGCACCTACAAAGGAGCTAAACTAAATAAAGAGCTAGTTAGGTACGTACAGTATGATGAAATAAGATGCACAGTGAAATGCAGCATAATTATCTAAACTTGTGCATCATGATGTTTTACAATGAGCAAGCCAAACAAGTCAAACGGTCAACAGTGAGTTCTGATGATACCACAGATATCGTTTGGAGTCCAAATATATATATAATGCAAGCTCTTTTGATGAAAAGAATGGTGCTAGACAGAAACACAGACAGGCTCACAAACACACAACACACACACAGATATATAAATATATAAATATGTGTGTGATCATTTTGACTAGGAGGAAAATAAGGGTTGAAGATCAAACTAAAAGTGACTAAAAGTTGGCAACCCCAGAAGTTCAGAAGAAAAAAATCAATAAGAATGTGGAAACAGCAGTTGTGTCTCAGTGATTAATGCCATTTGTTCAGACCGATTATTCAGCACAGAAGTGACTCCATGCATAGAAGTCGAAAATGAATAAGACTTTAATCATTAAATATAAGGTCGCATGAGGACAAACTACACCACTGTCACTATTTCTACAAAAAGAACAAAACAGAAGGCTGAACGAGCATGCAAGTGGATGTCAGAAGCAATTTGTCTCCTCATTCAGAAGCCAGGATGACCTATTGTGTTAAAGTGTGCGATCTGCTGTGAAGAGACTTAAAACCCTAAGAACTACCTCTGATCTCATCTCAGAGGAGTCTGAAGGACATAAGTTGCAGACAGAGGCTACAGTGGTCAGCTGCTAAGACCTGTCTCCCGCTATCACTTCACTTGGTATGCTGATGCATCATAGCTTTAAAGTAACACAGTGGAAAAGAAGGTCATCAGGCAATGGATTCCATATGCTGTTAAACCTTAACTGGAAGAGAAATTGTGTTTTGTGAAGTGGATTGTGAAATCTGTACCTCAAACTTTCACACCAAACAGGAAATGTTTGTGTGGTCTTCCTTTATAATTCCACTGGTTGGATTACCAAGAAAACACACTTGATCAGTGATAAACATTCTTTTCTTTCTATATTTAACACTCAGCTTTCTCGGCTGACAGGATTTCCAGTCAGCATTCGTGCATTCATTTTGGCCATTTTTGAAATCAGCATAAATAATCAGATTATACTCTTTATAATACACCATGAAGGTCAATCACATGAAAGTCATTCTGTGATTAAAAAGAACTTGCTAACATAACACAAGCAAACATAATATGTAGCTTACATTTTTAGCTTAGGTTCCCAGCTAACTGTTAGCCATCAAACAGAAGCTGTGGTCTATTGTGTATTATTGTGTAGTTATAAATACTTGTGTTCATCTGCAAATAGTTTATAGCCTAGTGTTAAAGCTTTAAAGACAAGATTCTAATTTTTAGATTGCTACAAAGCGACGAGGACGAGGTTGAGGATGAGGTCAAAGGTCTCTGAGGTAAATTTGTGAAGCAAATGTAAAGAACACGACTCTAAACTGTGTGCTGAATGAGATATTTGCCTAGATACCTTCTGTGCCTTCAGAATAAAACATATACAATGTCGAATATCAGATAAACTCTCATCACTGACCTGAAAAACAGAACCCTAAATCCTCACCTAGACACAAATGAACAAATAATCAAACTTCACCAGGACCAAAGAGTGCTTTGAGTATATCTTCATTAAACTGTATGTCAAACAGTTGAATCAATAATAATTGATTGTTTTTTTTTTTTGTTAAACCAGCCCAAGCAGCTTATTAGCGCTTTATCAGGGAGAATGAATAAAAATCTGACTTTCTTTTGCAAAGTACTGTATAATTTTATGCAGGCTTTTGTGTTCTGACCTTATGCGCTTGTATAAAAGAACAAAATGTTGGAACCGTTTCAAATGCATGATCAATTGAGCTAAAAATGTATGTGAACCTTTAAGATAATTACCTCTCAAATTAGTCTTAAGTGCTTCAATGATTGTTGATGTGAGGATGACCAGCCTGCTTGCACTTTTTTTTCTTGCACTTCTTGCTGGGTGTGGGCTTCGTTCAACAGACATTCCTAAAATCTATGTGCAAGAACAACAGGGAATCCCTAAACCTTGGGGATGACAGCTGATGCTATGCAGGCCTTATTCCTTTCACTTGATATCATCTGTTTTCATGAGTTTAGCATAAAAAAACCCTGAACAAGTGTGGTGTTTTTGGAGGGTTACCACAAAGAAAACCACACACAAAAAATAGAACATCTGGATACTCCAAAGTCAAGCTGGAACAATATTTTGTGGACAGATCATGCAAATGTGCTTCTGATGGCTTAAGTGATAAATGAAGTCTACAAACATACAGCATTTGTATATCTATTTGTCATATTAGCATTATTCTGAATTATTATCTAATAACAGAATTTAGGAGCAAATGCACAAAAACTATTCATTATTTTGAAATGGAAAGTTTTGCAATGTTTCTCACTATAGTAATAAAATCACAGGGCAGAAGCATTTTCTTGGAAGAAACAGAAGTCGGTGATGTTCTCCAACAGGTTGTATTGATTTACACACCTAGTTCCAGATCGAATAATAAAGGATTCTCTTTTTCTATCCATCTCAAAGCATCTAGACATTGTAACAGCTCATGTTGTGTTCCGAGTCACGAAGAGTTTGGACCTTCATTGACATGAGGCCAATGCTGTGAAGATCCTGAGAAATTTAAAGATGTTCCAGCTCCAGTTGGACTCTGCTTCATGAAGTTTTTGGACATTCTACGAGGAGATGCCAACTACATGTGATTTGAGGACAACAACCCAAAACAATACACAATTGTCTGTGTATTTATATTCACACCCTCCAGTGTCACCCAAATGAGGATGAGGTTCCCTTTTAAGTCTGGTTCCTCTCAAAGTTTCTTCCTCTTCCATCTAAGGAAGTCACCTCAGTCACCTCAGGCTTGCTCATTGGGGATAAATACAAAGACGTTTAAATATTAAATATTAAGTCTAATATACATTTTTGTATTATATTAACCTTCATAAAATATATTTTTTTGTATTATGTTTCTTATGTTATCTGAAGCTGCTTTGAGACAATGTCCATTGTTAAAAGTGCTATACAAATAAATTTGAATTGAAATTGAATTGAATTAAAAACTGCTGCAGAAAAGGTACAGCTTCTGCAAATTGATGCACACTTACAGGTTCAAGTGCAATCAAGTAAGAGAACACTGTCAGCGCACCAGCCTTGCTACACACGTGATGAAGACAGCAAGGACAGCTAAAGATGTAACAGGTAACGCAGCTTTCCCAACTGCTCAAAGCAAATAACGAGACAGTCACTTCAACGTCATTTTCAATTTAACTGAATTGCATCTTATGGGATGATATGCATCTAATATAAAGCAGGAGTCATGAAACTAAAAAAAAAAAAAAAGAAGAAGAAGACTATAGAAAAGAGACAAAAGCAATATTATTTTATTTGACTTTTACGTTTATTTTATTTTTTAGTTAAGTAATCTTTAAGTATTTAATGATTTCCTTGATCCTGCTATACATATCATGGCAAAAACGTGTGTGATTGAACTAACACATTTATAAAACAAAAATATACATATGATATAAAACTTAAATATTTATATGCTGGATTTTTATAGTAACTGATGAGGAAACTAGAAAGTCACCGAAGTTATCAGTTTCCGAATGTAAGCCAAGGTCCCAATGTAAGCCATACTTGCACTTGTGTACATTACACTGATTCATGACTAAGGGAGCTAGGGAGCTGATTTGGTGGGATGCATCCAAAGTCTCATCTGTCAGTTTGTGCATTATTCATTAGAACTAAACATAAGCACTTGGTCTAGCTGATGTCTGCATTAGGTCATTATAGATGCTTAGCTTTGAACTTTGAAGCAAGAGGGTCCAGATTTTCCAGTTACATCCCTAGTCCAAAGACATACATTGTAGGCTGATCGTTATCTTTAATTGTCCATAGTGTGTGATTGGGTATGTGAGTGTGTGTGTGTGTGTGTGTGTGTGTGTGTGTGTGTGTGTGCAATTGTGCCCTGTGATAGAATGGCATCCTGTCCAGGGTGTAACATGCCTTGGGTCGCGAGTGTAGAGCATAAGAAGTGTAGAGAATGGATTGATAGATGAATGTATGGCTTGGTGGATAGATGGATGGGTGGATGGATATATAGCTGGGTGGATGGATGGATGGATGGAAATCTGAAGATCTGAAAGTCTGAAAATTCCAATCTATTTTCATTCAATTATAGCTGACTCAAGCACAGCATGTGCTGAATAACACATGACAAATGAGGCAGTAAGAAAAGTTCGGGGCACACAAAGCAGAACAATGCTGGTGACATGGCTATAAGCCATACAAAGACAGCGGGGCCAATTTGTTCAAGACAAAGTAAAGTCTGTGGTTTTGTGCGGATAAATGAGGTCACGCCTTACACTTCAGTCTGCTTTTTTCCCCCTAAGACAAAATGATCATAAATGTCTTCTTGTCATCAGAATCCCTCTAGTACATAATTGAGAGATGGAGCAGTCATTTGAAATCTCTATTACAAACCACCCATTACCATTACCATGGCGACTGTCTCCTTGGACATTGATGCCTGAAGGCCAAGCAGGTTGCAAAGAAATCAATACAGCTCCATCACAGCTAATGTGGAGGTGACAAATAACACCAGTGAAGCACACACAGGACCAATTATAAGGTACAGGTGTCCTGAGTGAAAGGCGATACCGGATATTGATCTGAAACCTGACAGTAACAATCTCGGTTCTCTGCAAGCTTCTGTTGCTATGCTATGTAATATCAATCATAGTAACATACAATCCAATGTTTGTCCTATAGCGTCAGTGCATCAGTAATAACAGCATGTAAGAAAATGGCTGTTTTAATGTTCTGTCAGTAAAAATGAAGTCTGTTGAAATTGCTGTTAATGATGAAAATGTTCTGACAGAATTGCTTTTGTATGAAGTTTACCATTTAGGAGAAACTGAATCGAGTCAAGGCAAGAATTACTTTTTTGAGATGGGTATATATAATCTGTTTAGGGACGTAATACAGAGAAGATGTAACTGTGCCCCATTATGCCCCAATTTGTTAGCTTTCGCTGACGAGCAGAGAAACACTATTGGATGTTATACACTTCTTACATTATGAGACATGAAGTTCTACTCTGACTATCAGTCTGCAGATCCTTCAAGAAATGATTTCACTCAGGGCTTTTGCAGTTTTACATAAGTATGTTTGTTTCTATTTAACCTGCTAGGGCCAATATTTTAATAGAAACATTCTACACAAATGTTTCTACAGTATCTACAAAATAAATGGTGATATCAAACCCATTTCGGATCCCATAAATTGTCCCAAGTGCTTGTTTACAAACATCTAATATTCTAATATAAAATTCTTCCCAAAAAAGGGAAACACACAAATCTCACACTAAAAATGAGTCCTGACTCATTTTACTTAAAATCATTTATTTGTTTATGCAGATTGAAAATGTCTGATAAGTCGATTTAAATTCCACCAACAGAACTGGAGAAAGGGCTAATATTAACTAATTTAACCCTATTAACACTAACACTTCTGTGCTAATATGACTATTATTATTATTATTATTATTATTATTATTATTATTATTATTATTATTATTATTATCAGCTAATTAATATCTTAATATCAGCTCTCTGCTAAGTCAAAAGACTGTCGGTTTGAATCACCCACATCAATTGCTAGCGAGAAACAAGCCACAGGAGTGTTTCTTGTGTTCAAGCTCTTTAGCTCTCAATAACCATCTGATCTGCGCTTCAATGAGAAAGATGTGCTTTGTGCGACTTGTGAAAAAAGAGCAATTGGATTCCAAGAATCTCAAAAGTCCTTCCAAGAACTCCACATATAATCTTCACCTCTCAAATCTCTGCCTCAGCACAAGCATGTGCCCTATACTCTTACAATCATACGGACATTTTCATCAGGGGCAGCGGATGATAAAACGTAATGGAAAACCATTTTGGTGACTTGAAATTGGCACACATACAGAATAAAAATTTCATATTCTCAAAATGGGTTTCTATCTTCTAAAGAGCAAATGTCTTCATGGCGGTGAGAGGTGAGAAGACTCTAGACTGTGAAAGGACTCAATCAAAATCCCTCCAAAGGAAATAACATAAAGGCTTAAGCATCCTGACAGCAAAACCTTCTAAAACAGAGCTAGAAGCAAGAAGTGAAAAGCTAGTAGTGAAATTATGCACATCTGTAATCAGACCTTAGAACGAGCAAGATAAATATGATTAATCAGTCAGCTAGATGTAAATTGAATGCATCTGGATTCACCAGTGTGTATATGTGTGTGTTTGTGTTTGTGTGTGTGTGTGTGAGTGTGTGTGTGTGTGTGTGTGTGTGTGTGTGTGTGTGTGTGTGTGTGTGTGTGTGTGTGTGTGTGTGTGTTTGTGTGTGTGTGTGTGTGTGTGTGTTAGATCCTTTGCTAGATAACTTGTATTATTATTAATATTTTCCTTGGATGCAACAAGCTTTGAAATCAAAAAATCTGTGCCAAATGTTACGTCATGTTAATTATTACAAGTAAATATGTATACTTAGTAGTCATCCCAGATGATTGCACAATTTTTTAACAAGCACAAATTAAAGAGGTCAATCTTTTAATGTGATTATTAGCAGTAGGGTCAGTCTCAAAAAATATTCACAACATATTTCATAAGTGTTGTCTTTAATATGTCTTCATTAATTCGTTACTTAATTCAGTCTGATTTATCACTACTCATTTTTCTAATAGCCCATTTATTATTATTGTTATTAATTAATTAATTTATTTTTTAACATTAACTTTTTTTTAACTAGTTTTAAAATAAGAACTTGATTTAAATGGGATGATCTAGAAAAACTCCTGACAAAGATATTACCCACAAAAATCCCCTGCACTGGTCAGTGCAAGTATTTATAAAGAAAATCTATCTACGTATCAATATAAATACCAAAACATTTGGTAGTTTTAGTCAATATGTCCCAAAGTGAACAAATACAATAACAGCTACTAAATCAGCTTACAAATCTAATATAATTAGCTCTGTCACGTTGCCGATGGCGTGGCGTACATTTACGAACCATGGTTTATTAGACGTAAATGTAACAAAGATGACTTAACTTGAACTAACATAATACAAACCAAAATGGTAACACTTAGAAACTACATGACATTACTTAGACAAAAACAAGGTTACTTTAAACATAGAAACAAAACATAAACGCGACAGCACACAATGGCAAACATAACAAACGTGTGAACAATGACTCAACAAACAAGCGATAAACAAGGAAGGGTATAAATAATAAACCACATTAGGAGTAATGGGAAACAGGTGAACTCATACAAGACATAATAACATGACGATAACAACGATACATTTACCAGCACCCCCTATTGTTTCTGCTGGGCATAGTCTCAGTCTCTGACAAGCACAGAGTATGTTATCAGAGACGATATTTCAATATTCAGACACAGTTTGCACAATGTGAAAAAATCTAAACTAACGCTGTTCTGCTTCCACTGTCCTAACTCTGTCCTAACTTTGTCCTAACTCTATTTTATCTGTTGGTGCTGAGTGTGCTTTAGCAGTTCATGTTGTGTTATTTGGTGTTTTTCCACTAAATCGGTGCACTTTCCTTTCCATATGACATCACACATAACCACACACTTTGCCAAACCTGCCATTAAAGGATGGACTGGTGGATTCTTTGTAAGAAGAGGAAACTTTACATAAAATTAACATAAATCCATTGCTCATAAACTGACTCAATCAGTACTGTACATTTACATTTACCAAATAAACAAATAATCGGAATTAAATAAGTCTTTTTGCATAAAATCTTCATTCCAAGTATATAATGTATCTCATGATGTAAACCGTTAACATTAATCCAAACAATAAGCAAGGCATGACTTAAAATTTAGCCTTCCTCCTGAATCGTTTACATGGAATAGTATTATTTGTGTTAATGATTGTGAAATGCTTTTGATGAAGAACAGCTTGAAGCTCTTAAGTCGTTGTTGTTGGATGCATCTGAGTCCATGCTAGTGTTTTTTTTTTTGTCTTTCTGGGTTTGTTTGCACACATGAGCAGATGTATTAATAAGAATGACATGGCCACTTTAAATATCTTTTCGTTCTCTCGATCAGGCAACGCTGTACATAAACACTCAGTGTCTATGTTTCAGAACCTAACAGCTCCATCATGTAGAATACGTTTGCAGTCACAGCACTCATCCCGTCACAGTGATGTCCAGATTTGACATTATCAGGTTTTTGATTTTTACAAACAGCACCAGCAATAGAATTAAATGCAAAAATGACCAACATTTGACTTACAATGTGGGCCAGCCTCTGAGAGTCAGAGAATTATCTGAGCTCTTAGACACATAATTACTTCGTTAAGAAACCAACAGTCGGATTTCCTCAGAGTGCACCATCATCCTACTGTAATTGGCTCCCTTGTGTTTGGTCAAAGGGGAACTTCCTCTTGTTTCTTTTCTTTGGCCCATGGGACTGCTACTCTATTCTATGAATGAAAGAGACCCTGTGTGCAAGCGAGTGTGTCTAGCTGTGTCCTCCTCTCTAAATATTTCACTTGGCTCGGGTCTGAACAGCAGGGTGGACAGAGATTCGCAACCAGGTCACACCTCATTAACCATCTCAAATTCAGCTGTATTTAAAAAACTAAACTCATGTGGCATACACGAGACACTATTCTTTGCATTACATAATAATTTTTACATTTTGTCTATTTATAATGTCCATACTGAAATCTGTACACAGATCTCTAGATATACAGACACTATAGACCAAAAATGTCTATCTAGACACTGACGTTTGCCAAAAATCTAGTGTTTACTGTCTAGAATAACTTTTATAGGTTTACACCCATTTTTATTACGTTTAATAAAAATGCCTCCATTTCAAATACACGTAGGTTGATGATTATAGAATGAGGTCTTGTTTGAAACTTGTGTTTAAAAACCAAATAGTGAATAAATAAACACATAAAACCTTTATATTCTTGGTTTATAATTTGTGAATCTATGAGTGTATTTGCAGTAGCGATTTCTTTTATCGTATCTTAAGTTATAGACGAGATGCTAAATAAAGTAAGTCTCACTGTTCGTTTCAAAATTTTTAGTCAACATGTCGAACTTTCATGATCTTATATGATGCTTAGATATCTAAGATTTAATCAAAATATCCCTTTAATTTTCAGAATGTACATGTACCTAGTCCAATGAATTCGGAGTTAAGACTTCACTGCATTTGATAACAGGAACTTAAACTGAACAACATGGAATCCGTGACCAAATTTTCGTATCAAAAGACATCTGACATGAAAGACACACGAATAAGAGACTAGCTCGTTGTTTAAAGACAACCTGTTTGCTTGGCTACTTTCTTGATGCAGCAATACAAATGAAGAAAAAAATACAAATTTCTTTATTCATTAATAGTCAAAGTTTTGTAGTGTTTTCCTCAGAGTGTGTTGTGTTGCTGCATGTTTACATTGGCCGTAGATGGAGAAAAACTATGTATGACATGGTTGGTTTTCTCTTCAGCAATATGATTCATCTGAAGACTGAAATAGGAACCAGGCCCTTTCAAACTTTCCAAGTCATGCATCCATGGCAAGGGAATGGTTCATTAGTTTATGAGGAACGTTTTGAAGAGGAAAAATTTTAGCACCGGAATAATCTTTCCAGGAGGCACAAGAGAATAATCATAGAAAAAAAGCAAATTAGACAGTGAGAATAAAATAAATAAATCGTAGTAACCAGCTATAATTCGACTGTGCAAGGGACTACTAGAAAGAAAATACTCTTGTAAGGGATGAGAGACATTTTTAGAAAAAGATATTGAGGCTTATGTCAGAAACAGGATTATTGTTGGTCTTGACCTTTATGGCTTGCCCAAGCGAGAGCTAGAACAGCATCACATCCCTGCCAACAATCACAGGCATGTTCCAGCATTTTATAGCCAGTGAACAAACCAAGACACGTGAGAAATGTTGCACAAATCTGGCAAAAGTAGACTACTTGAAGAGTTGAGATTTTACACTGAATGTCTAAGTCTAACTGAATGAATGAGAGTCTAGAAAAAAAATCACCCTAACCCTAATTCTAGATATTGCTTGAGAAAAAAATGTAATAACTCGATTTATATTGGTTAAAGGGTTAGCAATTAAAGCTTAAATTATTTAAAAAAGTGAGCTCAACTTTGTAAAATCTAAACAGATGACTCTAACAATAAGATGGTTTATAACAGAGCATTAACATGATGGTCCTGGTGATGGTTGATCTGGATGTAGAAATACACAACGGGATCACACGCATATTCACACCCAGGGACTATTTAGCATAGACAATGCATCTAAAGGCATGTTTTTGGGAGGTCGAAGGAAACTGGAGACCCTAGAGGAAACCCACATTGATGACTGGAGAACACACAGACAGTAACATAAGCTCAGGATTTAATCAGGGTGAGGTTTCACTTAGCAGGACTTAATCAGTTCCTTGCTTTCTAAAGGGATGCCATGAAATCCTCTCTGATAGTGAAACACCCTGTAGCAGAATTCTGTACAGATCTTACAGGATCCCCAGATAGACAAACCCAAAAACCTTTGTACTTGTCATCATTGAAAAACTTTCACAAACTGACTTTTCCTCATTGCTGTAAGTTTCTATTGCATTATCTTGTATTTGGTTGCAACACATTCAAAGCATTTTCCCTTTGAAGCTCTCACCTACTCAGAGTGTTATAATGTACGACAACACAGCATCATAATGTTTATCTCATTAGTAATGTCACCATCATTTTCTGTCTCACTCAGGCACACTTACTCATCTTTTCCCTTCTATCCCTCTGTCTATCCCCTGATGGCTGCTTAGTTTTCAGTACGGTGTTCAAAACTCTCTCTGGCAAATTCCCATTTCCAGAATGACAGAGAACTCAGCAGCCCAAGCCAGGTTCACACTCACAGCAGGAACCGCTGCAGAGCTTGAGCCAACACATCTGCTTTCTGTATGAGAAAGACAACTAATTATAGAGACTAAGCTCTTGTTATCTTGGTCTGTAGTAGAGCCCGGGTGGACCATCAGTGCGGAGAGATGCACAAACCTGATTTTAAATCTATTCCCTTATCCCCAATTTGAATGTTTCAACCAGTTGACTCTTTGCCTTATTTCAAACCACCAAACTTAATTAACAAATAAAACTTAATAGCAGCTGATAAAATCCCAAAGCGGCGCTATCTTCATATCAAGAGGAAATGGGATTTCTGCTGTGCTGGTGAATTGACACAGATGCAAACAATTTTTTTCCTCTTCCTTAATCTGCTTTTGTTTTTCAAGATGGGTTGCTGTGCTGGACTGATTCCCACATCCCCCATAAACATTCGGAGAAGAATGCTGTCCTCCAGCGCTAGTTCACCAGAGGATGACACCGTGAAGAGGTAAAAAGTCAATTGAGAGGGACCTTCATAAAACAGCAGGATGCACTGAATGGGGTCAGGCAGTGTAAGTGTGAGTGTAAGGACAGGATGAGCAAAGGAATGGAGAGAAATACAACAGCTGAAAACAACACAGATCAGATGGTTTATCAAACACCCGAAAGCTATCTGTCTCTCTTAGGAGATTATAACTGCTCTTCTGACTGTTTATGCCCCAGACATAAAGAACAGAGTATGAAACAGCATGAACAGTCTGCTATTTAAATCATCAAGGTCATATTCACCCCCCAGTGGTTGATGTCTGCTTGCCATGGATGATCTCATTTGACCTTATTTGGGAGTAGAAGAGAACTTTGGGGTATCATGAAGTCATCTGACCAAAATGTGAATAGATACACATACACTGTAAAAGAAGAACAGTATAAATAGCAAGCCTAAAGGCAAGCCAATATCTACATCTCTAGTAAAGTTAGGGATCTGTATTGGACCTGGAGGCTTTCACAGGGATACTGGATTCGGGACGGGAATACACCATGGATGGACCACCCATCATACACAACCATAGGGGCAATATACAGCCACCGGCCCACATACTGCCACTAGCATCTTATTGGGAGGTCTGGGGAAACCAGAGAACATGAAGAAAACACAAATAGACACAGAGAGAACACGTGAGAGCATCTGTAGGACCTCTGCATTATGAGGAGGCACGTGTATGTACAGTACCACACTGCCGCCTTAGTATATACTGTTCTGAATAGTTAAACTGCAAAAGCAAATTTCTAACAACATTTAATATTGTTTTTTCTTTCACGACTAGTATTAAAACTATTGTTATTAGTAACTATTACTAAAGAATAGCTACTAAAGGCTCCCCTGAAGTATACAGTGGCACTTCCTGTACAAGGAAGCGACAATTTGCTGCTCTTATTTCTCCCATTGTTTTAATTGATTTTTAATCATTATACTGTTAATACATATTTTCTGGAACAGTGACAAAAGGTTTGGAGTGAAAAACGTGTTTTGTAAAAATCTACAAAAATAGAATTTTGTCTATTTAAAAAAATATATAAATCCATTTAAATCTTGGTCAGCATTGTGAAGGAATGAATCCTACACACACACACACACACACACACACACACACACACACACACACACACACACACACACACACACACACACTATATATTGATATTACTTGTCACCATGTTGTTATATATACTCTTCCAGACAATTTCACCAGAAAAGTTCATTAGCTTTCAAGTTCTTGGAAGATGTGGAAGAAGATTAAAAACCTCAACAAACACAAAACTCATTTTTTATAAAACGTGACAACAGCCCATGATAAACCACACCATCTGTTAAACCAGTCCACAATGCACACCATATGTACAGGAAAAGACACGCCTGAAATTATGGGCTGGCTTTTCTGATTCATCTTAATCCCTGGTTCCTTCCAATGACTAAGGGAACTTGGCAAGTCTGCCCATGCTCATGTCATTTATCTTTTTTTGCACAGGTAACCAGTGTCATATAAGGACGCAACATAAGGAACCAGTTATACATCACTAATGGCACTATGTTACAGGCAGTGTAATAAAGTCTACCACTGGGGGGAAAAAGCCCTGCAGTATGGGTAGTTTTGTAGATGTAATACAATCCCCTGACTGCACAATTTATTTTTAAAATTGATCTAACATCATATCAGACGATTTCCATTTTGCGAGAGAAACAAAGAATATGACAAAGTTTACCCCAGCTGTGAACTTTTCATTAGTTCACAGAATACATGAATAGGAAACCTCAGATTTATCTAACAGGACAATACTCTGAAAACTATTTTAGCTTGCTTTTGTGTCAATAGAATTGGAATAATAAAAAAACACAGGACCACAGTAATTCGAAACTTCAATTCAGTGGATGAATCTGAAAAGTTGATGATGACGATGATGATGAGTATTATTATTATTATTATTATTATTATTATTATTATTATTATTAAGTCAGGCTGCAAAGACGACACGCTATCTGACATTAAATGTGGAGACACTTAAACTTAGCCAGCTGTTCTCCAGCTGAGACAGATTTTCTTCATTGACATAGGATCTGGCATGTATAAGGTAAGACTTAGGTAAAGTTGATGTAATCAGGCAGCTTGAGCTGTGTGAGGACCTCCCAGTGTTGCAGTGAGGTTTTGGATAGGAAAGGAACTCTTTTACCTTCCATCAGTGGGTCAGAAACTATTTGAGGTCTACAAGAAAACAAATCACATGGATGTGTAAATACAGATATACTTGAGCATGTCAAAGAGCTATTACTGACTGTGAATCAAGCTATATGGCTCAGTGCAGGAACTAAAAGCTACGGGATTGATGCTGACAGAATGGTAGACAATACGTAATTTTTATAAACAAATTAGCCATTCCTTTTTAGTTATTATTATTGATTATTAAAGGTTTTCTTGAAATGTTTTCTTTGCTTCTTAAAGATGTTCAAGCAAAAATTCTCTCTGATCTAAAACATATCAGGGTTCCCAAAGGAGAAAAACAAGACAAACAATACAGGTTTCTAGTTTCAACCATATTTTCCAGGTGTGTCCTCACAGATAAAGTAGGTCTAGAACATTTCGGTCTTGAAGTAGTAGAACATTTTGGTCTGTCCTGTCAAGTTTGATATATCTCTATAGCCAAGAGAGTTCATCTGATCACTGACCATAAACCACCATTCCAGCCAACAGCAAAGATACACAGCGTCCCCATTTATTATCCTTTCCTGTGTCTTGTTTTTAGATTTACCCCATATTTCTCCTAATTTTAGTCATTTCCAATTCTAAGCAACCAGCAAGTCCGACATTATTGCTCAGCAGCCACACGTGCATATCTTTTAGTGCAAAAAAATGGAAAAACAAATGTCATCCATCTAACCCAGAGAACAGGGTCAGTTATGCTGTCATGGACTCGAGGATAGAGGTCATTCTTGGGAATTAAAATTCTAATGGGATGAACGCTGCTGCTCCATTCTGTGCTTTGCTGCCAAAATGCATGAGTAATTTATCCCGACAGCCGTGCACACCAGAACCCTGCACAACATACGAACACTAACTGACATAAAGACATGGCACCAGTGATGGATCTCATCAGTGGAGCCATGTTACATTATTTAGAATCCAGTGGCAGGCAGGACATTTGTACAATGGTAGCTCTGCCTCCTAATATCTCCAGGGTCTCTGATTCAATCCTGAGCTCTGGTTTAATTTTACGTAACATTTTACTTTTTCTCCTTAAGGTTTCCTCTTACTGACTTTCCAAAGACTTGCCTGTAACTGGACTTTGCTATGCTAAATGTTTCCCCCTGATGTGCATGAGTGTGTTAATGTGTGTGCAAAGTGCCGTACAGTATGATGGACTGGCAGGGGTGTATTCCTGAGTCATGCCCAGCTTTTCCGGGATATTCTCCACAGCCATTGCAACTCTGACCAAGATAAATCGGTTACTGATGATTAATTAATGAATGACAATGCAGGGGTATGACTATATAAGTATGGTTCTCATCACGGAGACTTTCCTTATAAATAATGGTGCAACAGATCTCAAAGGAAGACATATTAGGTTAGGATAAATTATGTGCACCCAGGCCTTACTTAAGCCAGATAAAAGGCCAAGAACAGGGACAACAGAGATCAGACAAGATCAGAAACAGCTTGTTCATGAATGCTGTGTTGTAAGCTGAAAAGGGAACAGCCAAGAGAGCCTTTAATGTCTACATTGCAATCTAGCCAGCTGTATTAATTGCACTTGATCTGTTTCTAGCCACATTATAAATACTCTACCATTCAAGGTTTTTTGTAGTTTCATGAATCATCAGGCATAAGCATAGAATTTCCCCTTAAAGTGCATGCAATATCTGCCAGGGCTGGAATCCCAGATGATCCCAATGAGGAACTGTACAACTATCCCAGTCTCTGCTTTTAAACAAAAATCTTCAAGTTTTCTCACAACATCTAAAGCAACCGTTAATGTTTAATGTCTGTATAAGTATTAACACCAGCACATGAACTAAAATCCTTGAAGAACAGCTAGAACAATGCTCTTTATCATGGAGAGGAAATGTCATCCAAGGTGGTCAAAAAATAACCAGGGAAATGTATGCAAGAGAAAACGGAAATCTAACTTAGTGTTACGATCCAATGTCCATTAATTACAAAAATCAGAGGTGACATTAAAGAGCAAGTAGAAGTCTCAGGGTACCAGGTACCAAACATCATCCAAGCATAGCATTAACTTATGTAGAAAAACATCAGTTAATAGGAAATGAAAATTAAAAATGCCAGCAGGATATAAATCCTATTAAATCAGTGTTGAATAAATGCAACCTTTTAGAAGCCCTTTGCCTTTCATTCCAGCCAGCCCATTCCTATACTGGTCATTCAGTCCTTTTATCTGACCTGACAGATGAGGAAGAACAGAACACAACAGACCATGCAATCTGCTCTTCTATTCCATCCATTTCTGTTCATGCAGATGAGACAAGCCCTTAAATTACTCTGCAACAAAACAAGCCAGACAAAGCCCAACCCGATCCAGATTGAGAGACAGAGAAAGGTTAAACTGAGCATAATGCCAACATGATGCTAAGAATCTGAGAAGAACACTGACTTTTGACAGATACTGTAGCATAGAGCGGAGAGGAGAAGATAGAACGTGATGCAAATAAGGAAAAACGACAACAGATGTAGCCCTATATACATTTAGAAGAAGAAAAAGAAATGGACAGACTTTTGTACATTTACACACACCACATATGTGTCAGCCTGGAGGTAAAAGGGTTCAAGCTGTCTCTGGGTCTGTCTATGCTGATATATTTTATGTTCAGCAATCCTAGCTGTATCTTGGACTTTTATCTGTCTTTATCTGTATTTAAACATAAAGAGAGTGTGGCCTAAACTGGAAGGTTGTTTGTATGTGCAAATTTACAAATGTACATGGTTTGATTTCACAAAATACTGTATAACTTGTCGCCTGATTCAAAGCAATGCAACACTGACCAGGCGAATGCTAAGGATAATCGAATGAATGGCTGGTCTTGCCTTTTCTTTTAATACCTCTGAAAGTTAAAACATTGTCACGGGACCCATCTGAGAAAGGACCGTAATTTTTTTTTACCTCAACACTGATTTCAAACATTCATCCATGAAATTAAGCTTAGGTTTTTTTGTTGTGTTGTTGTTGTTGTTGTTGTTGTTGTTGTTGTTGTTGTTGTTGTTGTTTAATAATGTACGGTTGCAGAATAACAGAGTAATTCATGTTTTGTCTGTCAGAGTGTGCAATTGCCTCCAGTTCAGTCAAGGATTGAGGGTTGGGGAATAGAGACATCTTTTTCAGAATATACACTATTACTAGTAAGCAGATTAATGATGCTGCAGTCAGTAAAGGCAAACTCGGTTCTGCTTAGCTCTGACTCATTAACTCAACTGCAGGCACAAGCCAAGACATGTTCCAGACTTACATATTTTATTTCTTGAATATACATATCTCAGGCTTTAAGATTGACACCCCTGCAAACACTCGGGATGTTTCAGCATCTGCATTATAGCACTGCTTCATGACTGTGAGAACATTCTGGAAGTATCTTATCTGTCCTCTCTCTCTCTCTCTCTCTCTCTCTCTCTCTCTCTCTCTCTCTCTCTCTCTCTCTCTCTCTCTCACACACACACACACACACACACACACACACACACACACACACACACACACACACACACACACACACACACACACACACACTCACTTCTCTTATCTCTCTGTTTTACATTTCCTAAGCATTCAACCTCTAATATCCAGGCCTTTAACATTTGCCCTTATACCTCACTTTTCCAACAGACTTTTTACTTACTCCCTTTATTGCCCCTGCCCTAAACTGAGATTACCAGAACCCCTTTATCACTTTCAGGTAAGTGGTGCAACTGTTAGGTGCTGAGATGTGGGAGAACTAAATTACACACACACACACACACACACACACACAAACACAAACACACACACATATATACACACACACACACACACACACACACACACACACACACACACACACACACACACACACACACAGAGTTCTCCCTGGCTGTCATTTCTCTTTGATAATAACAAGCCTCCAAAACTGAGGGGGTGGACCTTACGTAAGCACTGTCTCCTCCATCCCTCCCTCCTCTCTTTATCTGTCTGACTCTATCTGGTCCTCTCCACAGCTCCCCTTCCTCACTTAGTCCCAAGAGGGCCTAAGGTTGCCATGGAAATGGCCCTGAATCACCTTGTTTCTCTCCCCCCCCCCCCGTTTTGCTTTGTGGATGCTGTTGTTGATGATGTTCATGATCATGATGCCTTTTTTGTTTTTTTGGATAGTAGTTGTAATTAAACTCTAAGTCATTTAGCTATCTAAGCTCAAAAAAGCTATGTCAATTTAAGTTAATATTGTAGCATGCAAAAAAGACAAACATATTGAAAATGTAATGTTCAGATGGTCAGCTCAGGCAGTAAAACATAGGAGTTGGAGAGAGCTAAGACTGGGCCAGCTGTAATTACAGCACAGCTCAATAGCTCAATAATAACATGACATTAGACAGTAGGGCATGGCAGGGCATAATAAGCTTTTTAGATTATTTATACACACTCCTGTGTCGTTATCCCTACCATATTAACAGCTTTCTATGAAACTATGCTTATGCAGTCCTGACATATTTTGCTGATTATGATTATAAAAGTAAATAGTAGTGTGATTGTAACAGATTAAAGCAGAGTGAAGCATAGACGATGCATAAAATCAGAAACAAATGAGAAATGAGTAAAACAAGGGCAGCCTGATGTGCAGGCTCAGGTGTTATGCACCTCTAATGTGCTCCTGACACAGTTGGTATAGGTTGGCATGCTTGTTAAAATTACACCTTTCATGCATATCGGGGGGAAAAACCGTCAGGAAGGCATTCAGTGTGAACTGGCCTGGAATGTTCAGCTTGAATTTATTTATTTATTTATTTATGTATTTATTTATTTATTTATTTATTTAATCTAAGATACTACTCAATCATAATTTTTTTTTTAATGATAACGATTTTAACGATAAAAACTATTTCTGATGTTATAAACATCCTCTAACAGCACTTAGGCAATTGTATTTAAATTCTTTTTGCCTTCGATCCATATTTTTCCACAGGTTTGTTTCACTGGATTTTCTCGGTTGAAATATCACCTCAAACCATTTTTAAAACATACAGTATATACAGTACACTATGAATTGCTGTCTTGTTCACTTTGCTTTCACATGACCTGAAATTTTGTTAAAGTTAAATGGAGATACATTTTACCAAAAAAAAAAAAAAAACATGGTCATGAATTTACCATGACCATTTCCATGGTCATGAATACTCTAACCAAGGTAACCAAGTGATTAAGATCACTTGGGTTAAAGTTAGGGTTTGTAGGAAATACATTAACTTATTCAAATTCCTTGTATAAGATCCTCGTATGATAAGATGGTCTGTTTAGATAGAAAAAAGCAAGCATAAATTTTACTTGAAATAGGACTCTTGAACGCTTAAACTCGTATAATAAAATCGATGATATATAATTTTCTTTATACAGTACACTACCAGACCAAGCAAAGAACTGGGTGGCCTAGATGACTGGTATACAAAAACTGTGGTGCTATCTATTTGCTAAGTTCATGTACTTCTTACTCAGCAGAAATGCATTTTGACACACACCAGGTTCGCATCCCTCACCTCCCACGGTGTGTGTACAGATTCTACAGAAAGCACTATCTTTAAGTGCGTAGGAATTATAATTGTATTGAAATTGGAGAGCGTACAAAACAAATCACTGCTTGCAATTTTTGTAATTCCATTTATCAAAAGATGTTTTCTTTTACCACTTTTTTGCAATTTTTAGTCATGTTTGAACAACTGGGCTTGATCAGACTAAACAGGGCGCTCTTCCAATACACTCACGGCTCTTTCACCCCTATTTTGCTTAGCTCTTGGTTTTTCGTCTAGAGTCACACACAATGATATTTACACAAACAACCAGTATATAATACACACTATAATACTACATAATATATATTCAGCCGATTGAGCCTTACAATAAAGCCTTGTGAGCCAGGTTGCTTTAGGGAAACAGCTCTAGACCTAACAACATCAATGCATGAGACAATTGGCTAGGTTTCGCCAAGCTACTAAAACAAAATAGGGTATAAAGAGACAAGCTTACAATGACTGGAATATGACAACCAAGGGTTTGCAGACAGGACTAGAATCCAAACAAAAGCATATAAACAGATTAGTGCAAGCAAAAAAATGCATAGAGTGCTAAAATAGGGAATTTCTACGGACACAAATATAGTGGAAGAAAGTTAGCCATGCACTCTAGATGCATACTTTCCTTTCAATCGCAGCTACATTAAACAATTGTGGGTGTCTAAGAGCTCCTGTATGTAGAACAAAGAGGACAGTGACAGTGCTTTCAACACAGCTGACCTACAGTGCATCAAGCAACAGCACAAACAATACAATTTTCATGATGGCTTGGACAATTTCCTGCCAATACACACTCTGGTTTGCTTAAGTCTGGTGCCATTTGTCTTGTGTCCTCACGTGTGTTTTCCCCATCCCATCCGTATCCCGTTCCCGCCTCTGCACACCTGCTCCTAATGGTTCACTGATTACCTCCCCTATTTATACCTGTCGTTTCGTATGTGTTTTTCTGAGTCCTAGTCTTTTGTTTCCCGGGTTTGTCTCCTGATTTCGGCTACTGGTTTTGGTTCTGTGTTTAAGATTTTGTATTTCAGTCGTCTAGTTTTTTCCCTCAGAGTTTCCATGTGTTTGTAGTTCTGTTATTTTTAAAAAATAAAATAAAAAAAAATAACCCCAGTTTGTTATGCCTTCCCTGCAGCTGGGTATGATTTATGTTCCCATGAATACACCCTTTTCGTGACACAAATTAGACTTTTGCAATTCTCTGCATTTCTATTACAGCACTTGTTTTACTTTAAAAATTTATTTGGCTATTTTTATTATTTTTTTTTTTAAACTAAACTAACTTGTATTTTAAACAACTGGTCCTGTTTAGTTAAAAAGAAAAAATCCTGGAGCCAAACCAGTGTACTGCTCTGTTCAAATGTCACAGAAAATTGCCTATGCTTAATCGAATACATTGGTGTTGTGCAGATATCCGAAATTAAACGTATAGCATGGATGATGAAATGTGCAACATAGCTGAAGAAAGTAATATTAAAATGTTCTATGTTTCTGTGTTGTTAAAGGTGTTTTTTTTCTCAAAAAACAGTGTTAAATATAAACTTGATACCTGCCATTCGTTTAGTTTGATTTGTCTGTACAATTGCTGATGTGGCTGCAGTGGGTGCAAAATAAATTGATTTAAATTGGTGTGGTTTTCTGATTGAAAATGCCTTAACTTTTATATTCAGCAGGGCAAATACATGAAAAAAATTATGACACATGCAATATATCCATATATCAGTAAATCAGCATCTTTGTTTGTAGGTGTTTCTAGTTTTTTTGGCATACACAAACTTTTTGTCTTAGTCTTTGGACTTCAGTGATATTATAAATCAGCAAATCTTAGGAAAGTTCAGTATAATCTCCAGTCCAGATGCCTCACTCTGATTTTTAAAGAAATCGTTCATATTCCTTGTTTCAGGTACAGAAGAAAAGACAATTGTGGTTGTGTTACTTTTCTTTGCAATGAATTAAATTCTGTCTCACTCCTACAGTCTGATGAAACATGACACCTCGCCCAGTGGAATAAAAATCATCCAGAACCTTCCGTTATATACATTTACATACATATCCATAATTTTTTTAAATTTACATACATATCCAAAATAATAACTGTCTGCCAAATTCAGATTCATGAATATCTGCGGTATGATTTACAAGCTGAACAAACTATTAAGTTGATCGTGCCATACTGAAAAAAAAAAGAAATCCATTTACATGTAGATTTATATAGATTTCATTAGAGGACTTAATGTAATGCCTGCATAAAAAGGGATTTATACTGTAGACTATAATCCTCTCACTGACTTTTCCAGAGAGCACTGAATAATAAGACACACTTTCCCATTATGTCCCAAGTCGGGCTTGATTTCACATGTCTCAAAAGAGCGTTCCCAGACACACCACTCTCCAGTTCTTCAGCTCCCATCATGACCTCTTACTCCCATAATGATTCATTATCAGGTCTACACTTTAACATTCTCGCTCAAGGTCTCTCTGACTCTGCAGGTTAGGCACTCCAACCCAAAATGAGCTTCACAAGCATCTGGCTGTCATCACGCACACACACACACCGAATTTTACTTCACGCAGCATTCTGTAATTAGTTTCTGTTGTGCTACTTTCAAAGCCCCGGGCAGGAATCTGTCAGTGCGAATGTTCAGATGTTTTTTCAGAGGTCACTCTTTTGAAAAGAGACACCAATTAAGCTGCAGCAAGTCAAATTTTCTTCAGTGCAAGATGAAGACATGCATAATGTTCATAAAGCATTAAAGCACTCATCAGATTCTGTTTCTTCATGTCACTGGACACTACGAGCTAAAAAGGTTTTGGATGAATGTCATCTCTATGCTGAGACTCTGTCTGGTTGCCATGTTTGTATAATATCCTTTTGGAAAGACAGCTGTCTTATAATTGACCAAATTCAGTATAGGGATGCCTAATGAAGCCAGTGGCCCAGGAGCAAAATCCCAGAATAAAAAAGTGCATGAGAATCTCTGTCTTTTTAAAATCTGAAAACTGAAGCTGATCTTTTTCTTCTATTTTCATTTGACCAAAACGTACATCCAGGTTGAGCTATAATTCAGAGAAGATCAAATTGACAACTTTCTACTTACTAGTCCAACTAGAAACTAAACCATCTCCTTATAGTGAATTACATAGGGAATGTAAAATAGTCAATCTAGGATTTCACAGATTTTTATTATTTTTTAATTGCTCGTCTGCAGGTGTTTTCACTCTCTCAATCACTCATTTTCTACCGCTGGTCCGAACTTCTTGGGTCACGGGGAGCCTGTGCCTATCTCAGGCGTCATCGGGCATTAAGACAGGATACACCCTGGACGGAGTGCCAACCCATCACAGGGCACACACACACTCTCATTCACTCACGCAATCACACACTACGGACAATTTTCCAGAGATGCCAATCAACCTACCATGCATGTCTTTGGACTGGGGGAGGAAACCGGAGTACCCGGAGGAAACCGGAGTACCTGGAGGAAACCCCCGAGGCACGGGCAGAACATGCAAACTCCACACACAAGGCGGAGGCGGGAATCGAACCCCTAACCCTGGAGGTGTGAGGCGAACGTGCTAACCACTAAGCCACCGTGCCCCCCTGCTCTAGAAATATAATGAACAAATTGATGGTGTGACGAGGCCCAATAGGAAGGAAGCAATATTACTGTTCCACTCCGCTGAGGTTATAATTTTATTGTTATAGCATGTGTTTAATTCCTATTAGACCACAGCTTTTTTCATTGTCTATAATTCTTTTTAAAAATTATATTACATCATGATGTCACATTTTTTTATCTGTTATTTGTTTCATTTAAACTTTAACGATAGTAAGAGTGTCCAAGTTACGACCTGTTATCTTTTACATTATAGTAATTTACTCTATAGTCCTTCATAAGTCTATCCGATGTTAATTCTTAATGTTAATTTCACAATATACTGTGTTGAAAACTGTGGATCTTGAAGCAGACCTGATAAAAAAAGATGCCATAATATTCTCTAAAGTTTAGTTTGAATTATGAGAATAAAATGTATTGTCAGGTCTTTATGTCTAAGGCTAGGGCATTGCTTATTCATTTACTGGAGTATTGACGTAGCCACATGGTACAGCACACAAAAAATACAGAGCGCAGTTCTGCAGGATTGTGCTTTTGTGACCTCTGGTATGAAGCTTTTGTACCACGTAGCAATCACAAAAATGAAGGTGAAGTGAGTGAGCGAGTAAGTGGTGTGAGGAGGAGGGTGTTTTTGTAGTCACATTTAGAGATTAGAGGACAAGTTGGACCTCACATGCATCTGTCATCAATTTGTTCCAGAAAAAGCTCCTCTTGTAACAAGTGGGGAGAGAGAGAGAAAGAGAGAGAGAGAGAGAGAGAGAGAGAGAGAGAGAGAGAGAGAGAGAGAGAGAGAGAACAAGAGAACAAGAGAGACAGAGCGTAAGAGAGAGAGGGATGAAGGCTTACTCATTTTTCTGCAGAATGAGCAGCAGCTGTTTGCCTTCCGCCTCAATCTGGAGCCTTAGTGATGCAGGATGATGTCCCTGAAACCAGAGAGAGTGAGAGAGAGAGAGAGAGAGAGAGAGAGAGGGAGAGGGAGAGAGGGAGAAAGAGAGAGAGAGAGAGAGAGAGAGAGAGAGAGAGAGAGAGAGAGAGAAGTGGCATAGATGCTTAGCATTTAAAGGATTAGTAATAACCAAGCTCTAACATTCACTGCAACTCTTCAACCACTTCTTGTTTATATATATATATATATATATATATATATATATATATATATATATATATATATATATATATATATATTTATATATATATATATATATATATATATATATATATATATATATATATATATATATATTAATTATTATTATTTTATTTCTTTTATTTTATTTTCAAAAAGACCTAGACCATTTTAGAGAGTGACAATTTTTTTTTTTTAGAAAAGTGTAAATTACTAAAATACAGGGAAGCATTCAATTAGACACCTGTTACTACCACTTCAGCAACACCAGCAAGTGGAAATTCATTTAGATGCAATTTGAGCATAACTGCTTAAGTGCCACTTAAAGACGATTAGACAGCAGCTTAATTAAGTGCATCGTCTCTCATCCCACCGGCCTGAATGTTATTTGGGCTAAAATGTAATGTAGTGTCAGTCATATGATAATTAAGACTGTGTATGACCATCTTAGTGGTCACTGTGTGACAAATAACACATCTGTCACGATAAATCAATAGACCTGCATCCATACTGGAATGTAACCATGACAACAAGCATAAAAATCACTTGAGGCTAGAACCCTATTCATATTTCACTGTAGTTCTAAACAAAAATAAGAATGAGTGGCTGAGCTTGAAACAGGAGGAACAGACTATGATGCATTTAAATACATATTTTAATCAAAAGCAACAAGAACAGAGCTAGAAAACACCCAGAGAGATGTAACTATAGCAACAATCACTATAACAATGTATTACCATAATGGAAGCCTATTGATTTAGTCAGGAGTAGTAAGTTACAGGAAGAGAAATAAAAATGAGTTGCTCTTGGAGTTATGAGGATGTAGAACATGTGCAAAGCCTCTCCTGCAAAGACAATTATGAAAAATACATAAATGATGAAACCATTTTTTTTTTTGTCAAGTGGCAAGTGGCATTCATTATTAGGTCAGAGACGACTTATTCCGTATTTCCATGTATAGTGGAGTATTTGTAGCATTGTGTATTTTGATAATTCAATTCAATTCAATTTTATTTACATAGCGCTTTTAACAATGGACACTGTCTCAAAGCATAGTTATAGAACATAAGAAATATAGTATACAAAGTTTATTATTTAAAGATTAATATTACACAAAAGTTCAAGATTAAGATTATATTTAAATGTGTTTGTATTTATCCCCAATGATCAAGACTTAGGTGACTGAGGCGACTGTGGCAAGGAAATAACTCCCTTAGATGGAAGAGGAAGAGGAACACCTCATTTGGGTGACACTGGAATGTGTGATAATAACCTGTTCTAAACACCGGAGATTGTATATTGCATTAATTCCATCATATAACATCTCCCATGGCATGACATCTACCACATAGTGATATTAATCTTATGATGCAAAGTTCATGAACATCATTCCAGGCTGTAATATCTCTCACACTTTTACCAAACGTTGTGATGGAAGGATGTTTTAGTTAAACAGTTTTGATATGATCTTCATGAACTACCTGCAGCTGATCATGAAAAAAAGACAGATCTTAGTTTCTTGGTTTATGTTACACACAGATTGATGCATATGATATCTGTTTATGTGTCCACAGGCTGCTTTTGCACACACACACACACACACACACACACACACACACACACACACAGACACACACACACAGACACACACACACACACACACACACACACACACACACACACACACACACACACACACACACACACACACACACACACACACACACATCTGGGTGGTCTCTCTTCCCCCAACACCTATTGCTTAAGGCAGTGCACATGTTCAATAATAGAGCTGCCTTTTATTGACTCCACTATGAAAACAGCACACAGGAAGCGTACAATAATAAATGCCTTACTTCAGCATATTTGCGACAACTAAATGTTTACCGTGGCACAAAAAGATGACTATAATTAACTGCAACTGTGGCCTCCTCCTCCTCCCCACAGAGCTTGCTATTCCTGAGACCAACAGCAGAGCCGTTCATCCGCACAAGATTTTCATGTCTGCGTTCATTTATAAATGTTTATGATTAAAGATTTTAAAAAAAGCATGTTGGCTTTAAGTCTGTATTTGAAAAACCTCAACATGCACTTCTCTGAGTAATGCACACCTATTTCTAAATTTGCACAAGTGGAAAAAAGTGCAATCTGATGAATAGAGTTTGAAAAGTGCTGGGAAATTGTAGACCGTGTTTTACGGATGGCTGGAAGACTGGAACTATGATTCATACCTGGCACTACATTTCCAAATACAGCACAGAAACCTGAATTGCAAATATTTCATTAGCAGGTTCTTTCCTTCTCTTTTCTAAAGCTTTCTCTCTCTCACACACTCTCTCTCTCTCTCTCTCTCTCTCTCTCTCTCTCTCTCTCTCTCTCTCTCTCTCTCTCTCTCTCTCTCTCTCTCTCTCTCTCTCTCTCTCTCTCTCTCTCTCTCTCTCTCTCTCTCTCTCTCTCTAAATTGCCATATGTTCAGACCAAGGCTGAATTGGAGGATTTGAATAGCTGGATGAAGATGTACTTCTTTTGCTTAAATGCATTCGAAGTAAATTAGGACCACTGTTTCTTAGAGTCTTCTTTGTATGCCAGAACAAAACACAGGATTTTGAAGAGGAATGATAAGCCAAACTACCGAATTAAAATTTTAATTAGGAAACAGTGGTCTTTTTAAACTGTCTATATCTTCAGAAATGGAATGAGAAGTAAGGCTGCATAATATAGTTCAAATATGAGCAGAGCTCTTATTCTAATTGCACTGTTCATTCAATAAATAATGATTTTCTGTGGCTGAATTTGAATGGCCATTCACAGAGGTGCCAAATAAGCGTCATAACAAATGACAGGCATCCGTATGATCTGCCAATCATCCTGTATGATCTGCTCTATCCTCTGCCCTCTGCATGCTCTCGCACCATTTAGTTTCATGTCCTCATTTAACACATCCATATATCTCCTCTATGGCCTTCCCTTTGACCTCTTACCTGGCAGCTCTATCTCCAACGTCCTTCTAATATAACCATCTTCCCCCTTTGTACATGTCCAAACCATTTCAATCTATCCTCTCTGTCCTTGTCCACAAAACAGCCAACCTGAGCTGTCCCTCTGATGTGTTCGTTCCTAATCCTGTCCATCTTTGTCACTCCTAAAGAGAGCCTCAACATCCTCATCTCTGCTACCTCCATCCCTGCCTCATGTCTTTTCTCACTGCTTCAGTCTCTATCCCATACAGCATAGCTGACCTCACTACTGTCTTGTACACCTTTCCTTATAGAGTGGTAATGCTGGTTTAATAATTATCTGATGGTCAATACTGATATCTGCATGTTATAATGACTAATCTATGTAACAGTTAAAGTGTGATGTGTGCTTTCAACTACAGTTCTGATGCACAATCCCAGTCCTCCCATACCGACACAGCATTGTTTTGCATGTGCAAGCTTTTCCTATGCAGGAGTTTTTTATTTCGCATAAACAATAACAATAAATTGTATCTTTAACCCAGAAGATAATCTAACATTCTAATAAGCACTTTTGTACAGCGATTCAGTAATATTTTACCCAACATCTAATTCGCAAACACATATAGTATTTACCATTGATTGCAAAAGGCTGATTGGTCTTTTCTGTCCACCAATGAGAAGCCATGGTTCTGTAGATCCATAGTGTTCCACTTTATCAAAAGGCCCCAGCTGATTGGTTGGATTTGCTGAAAGGAAAAAAGACACAATTATTTTAGAGAAATAATGAAAAATAAGATAAAAAATAAAATAAGATATATTTTTTAAATTATAAATTATTTTTAACAACCATGTCAGTGGTAAAGAGATTTGAAGAGAATGACATCTAGATGATGCCCCATAACAGTGGCATAAAATTTTTTAATATTTTACAGGTTGGTTTGTGTACATGTTAGTCAGGAATATAACAATTTTTTAATTTTTTGTGAGACAATGTGTTATAGATTTTCAGGCTGTACACATAGTTCCATGTGTGTTTAATCAAGTAGAAGTTGCAGTAGGAGGCATTTAGCATAAAGCAAATGCAATCACACTAAATGGTTTCTAATTATGGCCTATTAGAGTTATTAGTTCTTTTGCTGAAACATATCCTATAAATCCTATGAAGTTCAGGGCTTTGCTCTTTGTCGGGTTAAAATTGTCTGTCTTAGTAGCACACACGTTCTCCATGTCCCAGAGTGCAATAGTGACATATGAAGCTCTCTACAAATCAATACGAGCAAACGCAGACCTGCAATCCAATAGTGGATGAGCTATGATCTGACCTAGACTGTCTCACAAACACACACACACACACACACACACACGCCTGCACACACGCACACACCTATGAAACCCAAATGTCAGTGAAACACACATGACAAAAGCAATGCTATAACAGTCTGAAATACACCAACTGTAAGAGTGCAATGTTTAACAAATCTATTAAATTATCACTCTATCACTGCTGTTTTGTAAAGAATTTTCTGAGTTCAAAAACAACACAGTAACACTTTAGTCGTTAGTAATGAGTGTTCATGTGCTTCATTTTTAATATTATTGGACATCATAAATAACTGAATATAAACAATTAAGAAAGAGAAAACACCTGGGCTGACTAATGAATTCATATGATATATTTAAATGAGAGAGACAGAGAGAGACAGAGAGAGACAGAGAGAGAGAGAGAGAGAGAGAGAGAGAGAGAGAGAGAGAGAGAGAGAGAGAGATGAATGCTTACTCATTTTTCTGCAGAGTTACTGTTTCTCATCAGAACACTAGACAAGCAACAGTAGCGGCAATCACTAAAAGCACACAAGAGACAAACTACAAGCCACACAAGGGACTTGTCACCTGATATTCTGAATGTAGGGGAAGTGTGGTTTTCACTGTCCTCTAATTGTGTTTTTCTTGCTGAACAAAATCTATTTCTACTGGACAAAGCCTCAGCCGTTCTTACATGTGATTGGCAGAGGTGTTGAACAACTAGCCTTGCTTGTTAAAAGCTCACAGATAATGTAAATTGTGAGTGTTATTCGTGATCGGGCATGAATTTGTGCTGCAGTGGAACTTTCTCTGTTTTGACCTTTTTGGGTCGGCATAAAATGAATATATATATATATATATATACGTATATATATACGTATATATATATATATATATATATATATATATATATATATAAAACGTTTTTTGAGAAAAAGAAAAAATGAAATAAAAATTTTTGTCAACATTCTGGACGGTTTGTACGTTTTTTCTGCATGGGGGCATCATGAGAAATGTGAAAGCTTTAGCAGCGAAGCAACAGCTTAGTGTTTCCTGGTACAGAGAATTACACTTAGGGTACAGATTTACAGTGTAAAAAAGGTTTATGCTGATAAACAATGTAATACCCGTCTAAATTCATTAGCGGAAAGCTTCTCATTGAAGAACGACATTATGCTCATACAAAGTTTCCTAGAAATCCATAAGAGTCACAAATTGATGTCAGATAAATAACAGTTCTAAACCCTTTACAGATTTACATGATCAGCTTTGCAAACAAACTTCCACAGCTTTACAGAGTGTATCGTTTTATCCGTCTGTCAGCCAGACATTAGCTCAACTTTTGTACCATTGCACCATTAACACAAAATTTTGATTACTCTAAAAACCACAGCAAAGTCTGGTGAGAGGATCAGAAGGTGAACATTAGCCAGAGTCAGGGTCTAGGCTGAGGTCATCTCTTTACAAGCAGTCTTAAACCACACGTGAAATCCTCATCACATTCTTGGCTATGCCGTTCTTGTAGTGCTTTGAAGACTCGGTTAACAGCCATAACTTCATTGCATTTAACAAGCTGTCTTTGAACGAGCATTTCGGTTATTATTATACGCCTTTAGTTTTTAACGCTGTCTTAAAATCCGTGAAACAGAAGCATAGACCGGGTGACAGACAGACATCTCTTCCACATACAAAATAAGAGCCGGTTGTTTAATATTAGACTCTGTGATTCACATGGTTTAGCTACACCAATAGTGTCAGTAAATGAAAGAATTATACGACTGAATGTCTCTGGATGCAATAAATGGCAGTAAAACAAGCTCCGGTGCTTATTTATATGGCCAATAAAGCACAGCATAAACACAAACCTCAATAAAGAAGTCTCTAGGAGCAATCTGATTACTTCGTTTTGTACAAACCAAAAGGGTAAGCTATTTATATTTCTTTAATAAAGTCACCCAAGTGGCGTGAGGATGTGTGAGTGTGTAAGCCTATGACTATGACTGACGCCATGGCACTTGTTATAAACAATGTGCCGTGAATTGCTTCTTGACTCCTTGAGGAACATGTAGACCACGGAGAGTAAGGGGAAAAGAAAACGTGTGCATGTCTTACGGATTAGTGGATGCTGGTATATTTTATGATTAGGAGTTACTGAGCATACTACTGGATAGATAAAATTTACATTTTCATTCACATTTATGGCATTTGGCAAATGTTCTTATACTTACAGTGACTTACAGAACTGCTTTGAATATATCCCAATGCTGGTTTACAAATTAAAAGACTAAGCATATTCAGTCTAATAAACTCTGCTGGGGAGATTAGATAGTAGGAAAAGCAACCAGATAACACATGATATTTTTAAGTATTAATATGTGATCTTTGTAACTGTAACCTTCCAACAAAAGACCATCCATAAAAATTAGGGAAGCTAGCGAAAGTGACATGGTCAGATTTTGTTTGGTACCATATAAATGGTGAAGCGCTAACATTTAGCATGGATTATCTGTGTGGAGTAAATTTTCCACCATGCCTAAACGATTAGGAATTTCACAGTTCAGTGGAGGTTTACATCAGTTTTACACATATAGCAAAAGCAGTTTTCTCTGCTCTGACTCAGAACGACGCAGACAAAATCAATCCCTACATTTGAAGATGAAAACTTTTGAAATTGACTCCATATTTACCACCTCGGTCTGACATCATGCACCTGGAGGCACTTGAGAAGAAATTTCTCCCCAAATGAATCATACCTCAGATTTGGCTGGCTCGCATCTCAGCATGGTTTGATTTGCGAACTAGTCCCAGTATTGTGCTGTAAAACTTCCTCTGAACGACAGCAGAGTCTGTTTCCTGTCACACACGACTCTTCGGTGTGACAGAACATGCAGAAATAATGATTTCCTAAAAGCTTGGTTTTGCACTACAGATGGAATTTTGCATCTTTCATCCCTGATTTGATTAATTCAACCTCAGCCGAGAGCTATGCTGAGGACTGGCTATGACAAGGAACAGCACCCTTCTTTCTGTGCTTTTTATCCCTGTCCTTGGTTTCTCTTCCTTCTCTTCCTTTCACCTCCTCTTCTTCTTTTCCTTTTCTCACACCCCTTTAATGCCTCTCTTTCATTTGATAATGAGCTGACCAACTCTCAGGTTAGCAATAATAGCACTGTCCTAAACATGCGGCCTTGCAGCGACATCAACGCTCTACTCAGCCTCCGTTCTTACTAATGTCTGTGCCTGAATAATTAGAAATGAAAAAAAAATGCCTTTGGTGACAGACAGATTATTGCAAACCTGGAAATTGAATGGATGACATACACCCTGTCAAAAAGACAAAAGGGAGAGAAAGAAAACAACAACCAAAGACAATGAATACCTGAAAAGAGGGAGAGAGTGAAAGAGAAAGAAAAATAAAATCAATGTGATGGACATTGATCATGGTTGTGGGGTGATAAGCTCTCTTATCTCAAAGCACTTAATATCAAATAATTAATTTGTGCGCTTCTACATACGTATCAGCATCTAACCCTTGCAATGAAGCATCTTTGTTGATGATGAGATTAGTAAAGTTTAAGTGATACGACAAACTCAAAGGCACGAATCCAAATTAGGAATAATCATAACCAGCATCTGCAAGAATCCCAACTAGACAAAACATTAAAATGATATTGGATCTATGTAAAGAAACACCAAGAGTTCATTTGAAAACAAAATCTATTTCAGATGACAGCCGGCCATCTTCATCGAGCAAAAGAGTTAACCAAAGGCCCAAGACGTGTCCTTCATCATTGTGCACATGCTGCATCATTATGTAAAACCATTGTTATCTTCCACCCTGAAAGAAATTCATCCTTTCAGCCTAATCAGTGTAGTGAAGGTTGTGCTTATTCTTATTCTGTGTCATTTGTGCTTTGTTTGTTTGCTGGTTGGTTTGATGTGCTTAGTTTACTGTATATTTTGCCATGTGTTTCATTTTGATCTTGAATCTTCTTGTCATGTCATTGGTTTGTTGCCCTAATGTTCGCACCCGCTCTGTTTCCAATGCCTAATTATTTTGTCTATACCCTACAGTTTCTCTGTTTTATTTCCGATGTTATTGTGCATTTCTCAGCCATGTTTCATTAGAGCCTTGTTTTATATATTTCTGTCTCTTGCTTTGCCCTGTGATGGGTTGGCACTCCGTCCAGGGTGTATCCTGCCTTGATGCCCGATGACACCTGAGATAGGCACAGGCTCCCCGTGACCCGAGTAGTTCGGATAAGCGGTAGAAAATGAGTGAGAGAGAGTGTGTCTCTTGCTTTTGACACTCACCTATTTGCCTTTTTTCTAATAACAGATTATATATATTTAACATAGGCTGCTTGTGCTTGACCCCATGCTGTGGAAATCGACCATGATTTTCAGATTCCTCCTAATAAATACCATGCTAGTTTAACCACTTGCTTCCTGCCTTCAATAACTGCATGTTACTCACCATTAAATGCATTTGAAGGAACAAAAGCAACTGAGCAACAGAATGATTAATGCAAAAAAAAATCAGGTTCACTTAGGATTTAGAAGTGGAGATGTCCTGTTACAAAGAGAATGATTAAAGCAATGGTCAACACAGATGTGCATAAAATTTAACCTGGAGAAAAAGCTTGTTTACTTCATGTACTGTATGAAGACATGGTACACAGCAAAGCTGGTTCACTTCCAGTAACAGTTTCCATTTCCCTGTATGGAAGTTAGATGTTCGAACACCACAATTTCACGAAACATGCCCCAATAAACATAGGCCAATAAAAAAAAAAAAAAAACCTTGGGGTCTTCGATTAAAATAAATAAATAAATAAATAAATAAATAAATAAATAAATAAATAAATAAATAAACAAAAGGTTCAACATGGAGGAACTGCTCATTTTCCTTCCAGAAGCACATTACACTATGTAAGAAATTCGAACGGTTTGTCTGCGGCTAAAGTCTCCATTCACAGCGCTTTGTCGTCTGCCGTCTGATGTGTGTGATCAGATTTTGAGAGCAAACCAATACTATAACACACAGATGGATTGAGACAAATACTAGAAATGTCCTAGTGATGGAAGACTTACAGATAATGTCAGGACCATGAACATTATTCCATCAGCGATGAGGTTCACTGATTGTAAGCAATGTGAATATATAATTGCAAAGGATGGAAAACAAAGCTTTACAGTCAAACAAGTCTCTCGTGAAACCCTTTATTGTCCAGTAAGTTTTCTCGGACTCTTTACTTCACTCCCAATGACCTTTATGTGCATACCGAAGCTCCTATTTTCTCCCAGTGCATGACATCATCCCACATATGGTCTGATGAATTACTCTGTGTACAGTACAGCAACTTGGGTGAGAATGATGCCCCCTGCTGGTCAACACTGTAATTGTGATCTTCCCAAAGGTTGGCCTTTGCTCAGGTGGCTTGGCAGTCAAAAGTTAGCCAGTGCGTTGTAGAAACAACAAATGGCATAAGTGCACAAGCGTCTTACTTACTAATACTAATACCCTACTGTTACACTAAAGTGAAATGAAAGTAAAAAAGTCAAATGTTAGTTTGCCAAAAATATAACCACACAAAATGACACTCACTACCTATAGCAGTTGCTGCAAAACTGTCAGTGAAAAAGATTAACCACAATGTTAAGCCGAGGAGCGTGTACAGCTTGGTATTAAGACCCAGCAAATGCCAGCCCAGGGGCTTTGGCATTCAGGGTGGGCAAGAAGCCGTACCATATGCCCCTCCATGGCAAAGACATTGTTGAAATGTTCTGAACTTAGATAACCTCAAATCAGAGCTAGAGAACTGAGATGACAGTGGCGTCAAATTAGGGTCGCCAACTGTGATCAAAGACACAAATGGACACTCATCAGCTGTCTGCATGACCTAAGAATGACAAACACCAAGCCGTTTCAATCCAGAATGAATTCATGATTGTCTGGAATCAGAGTGCTTATGTATATTTCTGACATGCACATTTCTGTCTTTGCACTAACATGCATGCCTCCAGTTCTAACAATGAGCTCTTTGTAAAGTATAACATTTAACTTTTCGATCTTCGGCTGTTTCTTCCAGCCAACACATTCTGAGGCTACACAGACAGATGAGTAAAAATATGTTTAGCATTTTTTTCATTCATGAAAATAAGTAAAAATAAACAATAAATGTAGTAACCTTTTTTGTAACACATACGAAATCCAGGATACACATGTTCCACACTGTATGTGCATTAAACATTATGAAGTCTGGGAAATATTCCTCGCTGACAGTTTTGCAACTATTGGGCAACTGAAATCGGTAGTGATATGTTTCCTGACAAAAGACGGACAATCCAATTAATTCCACATTGGCTGACATAATAAACAACTGTTTTATATGGCTGGGCGATGGAGCAACTCCACTGGGATTCTCGCTCTCTTTTTCTCTCTTTCTGTCTCACTCACTCACTCTTTCTTCTACACCCAGTCCTACAATCAGCGTCAATGAAGTGTGATTTCTCCACGTGGCAGTATCTAACCCAGATGAGCTAAGACAGCGTTACAGCTCACTGATCCATGTCTCTAGGCTGTTTACAAGACTTAATTTATAAGTCCTTATGGATACCTGAGTACAGACAGCATGAAGAATAGGCAGGGCTCATGGATATGGGCTTGTATGTTGAGCTTGGACTCAGCTGGCCAGTCATTTCTAACGACTTTTTAGGAAAGATGGTCTAAATATTGACATTTTGTTTTTTTGAGTATCTCTTTACATTATTCATGGTGGTGTTGTAATTGAAGCAATAGCATCAAGGAATCACAAATGCCGTTGGTGCAAAATGGTACAGTATTTTTTTCTAGTGTAATTAATTTTCAAAATTAAAAATGCACCTAAAAATGTTTTGAATGCTCTAAATATGTAGAGCGTTTTTTTATTATTACATCCTATACATTCATCCTATCCATATGTTGCAACGTTTCTATGAAATGTTTCTACAAAAGGTTATAATCTTTAGGCTTACGGTAAGATAGGTCTTTTTAAATCCCAGCAAACTGTCCTTAAACGCAAACAAAAGAACCCTATGATATATATGATACATGTCACGTCACCCAAGAGAAAAGTGGACCTAGTTTTGAGGCAGGTCTCATGGCCACATCAGTACTTGGGCTGGTGAGAACTTATTGACCTCACACCTTGACAGAAAAGGAGGTCATTTCAGCCCAATTTCAGAGTGGCTCCAGACGTTCCATTTCGTTTCAAGAGTTATCTCCTGTAAAACTTCATATATATGCGCGGACTGATAATGCGCTCTCCAAAACCCGGGAGGCATCAAGTCTTTTCTTCTGTCTCTCTCTCAAGACCAAGAACATGAGCATCAGCTCGACAGCTCTGTGAGAGCCTGACACCATGGCAGGGTTCTGATGTGATATGATCTCTCCACATCAAAATTCAGAATCCCACTCAGCTATAAGCTGTCTCACGCTCCATCAGCGACAGGCGTTTTTGGCCATGAACGCAGATTCTGTCAGATTAGCTCTGGAAACAGAGCCTGTCATAAAAGCGTGTCAACTGTCCTCCCACATTATAGTAGGACTCCCTTCAAAATATAAAGGGACTTTATAAAGCCATATCTCTGAAGCACTGGAGCACAAAGGTCATTGCGAAATGGCAGAGTAAGTGCCAGTCATAGATCTTTCTTTCTCTCTCTCTCTCTCTCTCTCTCTCTCTCTCTCTCTCTCTCTCTCTCTCTCTCTCTCTCTCTCTCTCTCTCTTGCTGTCTCTCAGTTGACATTATCTTAACACTGGGGTGGTTTAAGGAAACTGGGCCAAAAGTGTGTGCAGTGAAAAATGATTAAAAATGCAGCAGCCTCACACAGAGAGATTTTAAACAAACATATTTTATTCTCTGATATAGCATGTGTTTTTAATCATGCTGAATTAATACTAGATCCTGCATTTAATTCACACCGATGAACGATTGTAAGTGAAAAATATGTCAAAATTGTGTATTTTAGACATAATACTGAGAATCGTGGGTAAACTGAGAACTTACAGTAATGCTTACTGACTCCATGATGATGCACAATAATCCAGTTTTCTTTCCATTACAAATGGAATACTGAATAAAATTACACATAATTATTTATCCTGGATTCCTTTGTTCTATAACTAGGATTGTGAACAGGATTGTGAACATGGCGCAATCCAGACGATGACAACAGCAAAAGATATCGTCATTAAAAATAAAATTTTAATAAATAAATAAATAATACAGTCTGCTGCTAAAAACAATGGAATGATAAAAGGAAATCAGGGAGCTGCATTCATACAATTTATTCTGTATCCATTTAATTCCTGTTTCATGTCTTTATAAACTAGTTATCAGTCATTTCCTTTCTAGATCCATTGATATGATTGAATATAATCTGTATAAATTATCATTCAATATGTGATGTTACATGTCACAGGTGAAGGTTCCACATAAAACTCACAAATTCCAGACAGCGGGTCGTAACCGTTTGCTATTCCTACATGTGGCTAATTTACCACCTCCCCCTGCGTTTATGTTGGACTCTACCCTGCCTTCACAACACAGTCTCATCCTGTTCTAATTTAACCTCCTGAAACACAGAGAGACACCTGCTCTTATGAGGAACCTCCAGGCATAGATTAATTACCCCTTTATTAGCCCTTAACAATGCGAGTAGGGTCACCACTTCCTGCCTTTCCCGTGCCCTGCTTCTCACCAAGTGCCATTGTTTTCTTTCCCACATGAGTTTCTTTCCCACACAAGGTGAGTTTTCAGCATGATGCAAGACACATGGGTTCACTTGCAAATGCACCCCAGATACACTAATGGCTGCTTATGTGAAAAGAGGATAACAAGAGATGAGGCATAAAGAGCAAGGAAAAAAATAAGAAAAAGAGAGACAACAAAGGAGTCCCAAAGTGAGTTCACATACACGAGGGGGGGCGGCGTTAGAGCAGAAGCATGAGTTTTCTCCTCAGCCCAGTTGTTTCTGCTTTCACACATCATCACAACATGCCCGCATTTACCACACTCAATCATTTCCCTGTATTCTCCCACATCTTTTCTCATTCTGCTTCCTAAACACAATCAGCTTGTCCACTTGCCATAATGTGTCTACGTCTACATGATACGATCCAACCGATTTATTTTAAACCGGATTAAATATGAACGTGTTATGTAGTCTGGAAGAAACTGGCACACCATTTCTTTTTTTAATTTTTCCTCTGCAGGAATCTTTAAAGGTTCTGAATAAAGCTTTAAAACATAATGAAGGCCAGACAGCAGACAGTGAAAAGAGGAGAGGGATAAGACAAAAAGTCTGAAAGACATGCAACATAAGATATGGAAGGAGATGGAAAGAAAGACTGGGGTTTTTCAAATGCAAAACATGGAAGGTTTGCACACGTAAGTATTAGGAATAGCAGGACTTTTTTTCTCAGTCTTTACTGCAGTAATTTAATGATCAAGGATACTCGAATACATTCAAAGACCCACTAGGAAACCAAATGTTTCTAAGAATATATGAAATGGATTAATGATCGAGGTGTTCTGAATTAATGAGGCAGATATTTGATTTAATAATATTTAGGAAGTGCATCTGATTACTTTCACAATCATTCATTCATTTTCTACAGCTTTTATACAAACTTCTCAGGCGTCATCGGCATCAAGGCAGGATACACCCTGGACGGAGTGCCAACCCATCGCAGGGCACACACACACTCTCATTCACTCACACACTCACACACTACGGACAATTTTCCAGAGATGCCAATCAACCTACCATGCATGTCTCTGGACCGGGGAGGAAACTGGAGTAACCGGAGGAAACCCCCGAGGCACGGGGAGAACATGCAAACTCCACACACACAAGGCGGAGGCGAGAAGTAGTGCCCCCATACTTTCACAATCAGAATTTTAGAATTTAAAAAACACCTCATCTTCTAAGAAAAGAAAAATCGACCAAGCTTTAACTTACCGTTCAATATACAGTAATCTTTCAAAGCAAAATAATGTGGATGTAGAATTTTCTTTTTTTCCATTTAAGAGATGGTTTGGAAAGACGCGACTTTGTAAAAAAAAGACACACCATACTGAAGAAAGGTTACACACTAGCAGGACACACAAAGACACCTTCTACAAAAGGTGACATTAACACTCTGAATGTGAGATTTTTTTAACGGGTGGATCTACAAAAAAAGTTCATTCATTCATTCAGACTGACAAAAATCACGTACATAAATCCTTAACTAAAGGGAGGTGTAAATGATTAGGTTCATGACAATTACACATTTTCTCATGAATTCATTCGCATATTAAATCTCATATGTAACTTTCTTCTCTAGCTGTATGAAAACTAACTAACAAGATTGTACTGTACTGACTTATCTCATAAAAAAAAAAAAATATTATGCCATCAACAACCTTTCACTTCACCTTCTATACCTCTCTGCTTAACAAAGTGCTCTTCTAGCTGATCGAGCATCCGTGTCAGTAGTTGAGTTGATGAATCTATCACGGCTTCACTGATGTCTGTATTCATACTCATTAGTGTCGTCCTCCCCGTAGCTTCCCATAATCGTCATTGCCAGATAAAGTAGGTCGCATGGATTTTAATTTCACTGGAGAAATGTCAACGCTGTTAATGCGCTCGGCGTACGTTTATAATGTACTCAATTTGAGCAGTTAATGTTCCTCCACACACGATCAACCTGCAACTTGAACTCTAAGACAACAACAAAGCACAATTAATACATCTAGATAGAAACAACCATCACAAAGGAGGAGAGAGATCTAATCACCACTTTTGCTTTCACTCGAAGTACTTATCCAATTGGGCTCCAGCACAGGGAGCAATCAGTGCTTTCAAAAGACACACACAGATCCCAGTTTACAAACATGTAGAACAAGAAACTTCATCCTAATACACCTAGATTCATCCTTCATATAGATGCAAGAAACTTCATCCTAATACACAACTGTCCACTGTCTTTTGTCCTGCACTTTCTTTTTGTCTTGTCCTGCACTGTTTGCACCAGGTTGCAGATGCACTTCATGGTTACGACTAACTTACTAAGTCCTTATCCCTGTCTTTGTTTTATGTAGCACCGTGGTCCTGGAGAAATGTTGTCTCATTTCACTGTGTACTGCAACAGCTATATATGGTTGAAATGACAATAAAATCTTGACTCTTGACTTGACTTGACAACTGCTTGTAGTGTACTGTAATGTAATACTTGTAAGAAGTGAAGGCACCATGCTGAAATCAAAACCTTGTTATAAAAGGCTTTGAAGCCATGTAAATTTGAACCTGAGTACAGCTGCAGCCCTAATGAAACAGAATGGCAACGATATTAACACTTACAGTGCCGAAGCTCCTATCACAGTAAATTAACTCATAAAGTGCTGCTTTACTTGGCACGAGTATGTTTGATCGTAAAAATAAATCAAAATCAGACAAAAATTCTATTCATCTAACATGTTTACTTAAGGAATGTACTTAAACTTAAACCCAGTGTCAAATTAGCACAGGAAATAAAATGTCATTCCTGGGTATATTTACTTAATAAGACACATAAAAATAGTTAATAGTTCACTTATACACACACATAATCTGATCATAGAGCTACACCTATTATAACAAAATGCAACAATTAAATGCAGAATAAGTGTCACAGTGTTGAATGAACACATGCGTGGTCTGATTGCTTGTATTGCATTAAAGCATACAGAGTTGAACTGACAGATGAGGTGTAATGTAAACTCTTTAGTATAGCAGTCTGTTCAACACAGAGACACTTGGTGTTCATTAAACCCTGAGGATTTAGAGGCAGTAAAGTCCCCTCTGTGCGCGACAAAAGAGCTGAGACAAACAGCTGTCTGTTATGCAAACTAGTTACCCTGCAGTTATCTACTGTATGTGCACAAGTCTTACCTTCGTTAGACAGACTGTCACCGGAGCAGACCGCGAGCATCAGCACGACGCGGAGAGCCGAGAGCGCGAGCTGAACTCCGAATGCCATGCTGCCGGTAACAGGCTGATCTGACCTGGACCGAAGCGGGCTGACCAGGGCCAGACCGCACTGATATCAGGGCACCATCACATACACAGCAACAGCTGATGTGCTGAACTTGAGGAACATCCGATAAGCCACTGCTTGAGACCGCGCGCCTCCTCCAATGCTCAACTTTCCACAGATCAATGCTGAGCTTCAGAGCGCCTGCGCACAGCCAATCAACACTTCTGCACAATGCTGTGCACAGAGAGAAACAAACGTGCCGCTGGATGTTACACACACAAACACAGGGGTGATTTGCAGAACAAAAGGCTGCGTGTGGATGAATTAGCGAGAGCGCATGGTTAGACCCACCTGGTCCTAGCGCCGCACCGAAGCGCACTCACATATTACAATTAATTTACATTTATGTCATTTAGCACACACATTTATCTAGAGTGACTTACATTTCTATTTCAATTTATACAACTGAACAATTAAGGGCCTTGCTCAAGGACTCAGCAGTGGCCAGTGGATCTGGGATTCAAACCCATGACCTTCCGGTCAATAGTCCAACACCTTAACCACTTGCTGTTTAGCTCCAGGCACAAAGCAGCAATCGCTCTCACTCGTTATACAGTGAAGTCGTAGTATAACTACATTTGTATAAAAAAGTCACATAGATTCGGTTTAAAGTGAGGGTTGGGGCTGACCAGGGATGCACTTGAATAGGAACAAATTAATGACCAGATAAAATGCAACAAATACAGACTCAGTTTGGATGCACAATGATTGCACAGGACATCTAATAGAGAGACTCGTCTGATAGAATCACACAGGATGTGAACAGGAGATTTCTCTTTCATACAAACATAATCTGTGAGATATGAAGCTCACAGGGACCAAGAAAGACACCAATATAGCTGCAAGTGTAGCATAAAACATTTTTAACTGTTAGCATCATAGCTATTTTGTCTATTATTGCTTCAGTTCCTGTGCATGAGAGAGGCATGATGGGATTTAAGGCTTAACTGCATGTGTATTAGGAACAAGGAGATTTATAGAAGCACATAAATGACGTGATGTTCGAATGAACATTTCGCAGTAAAGTAGAGTTAGATGATCGCACTTAGTCTGTCTTGTATTAGTTTCTTTACTGTTCGAGATTATTGTGTTACCGCATGTTATTGGGGAATTAATGTTTCCTCGAGCAATATTGCTGTCTTGTCTGGTATCCTGTAGAAACATATCGAAGACAATTTTAAGCACATTATGTTCCATTTTAAATATATGTGTCAGTGTTTTTACTAAGACAGTATAACATGTACTGTAGAATGTCTATCAGAAAAAGATGATATTCCTTTAGTCAAAAGCATATTAGAGACGCATTAGCTGTTGTTTGGGATCATTTCTATTTTAGTTTCTTGTCTTTCTTTAGTCGGAAAAGGGGCCTGAAATTAGAAATATTTTGTGATGAATATTAGCAGGCAAACGCACTTTACAGTAAATGGTCCTTCATTATGCCAACTATTGATTTGTCTTCTCTGGCTCAGTAATGGACTGTGGTTGATAATCAGGTTTAAAAGCTTAAGGAACGGTTCAGGAAAATTAAATTTGGATGAATTGAGCTCTCAGAAGCAGTCCATCAGCCGAGGCTTGGTTTTTGTCCAAACTTTAGTTCTTTAGTTTTGCACTGGTGTATAATGAACTTTAGAAAACAAGATAAGGAAGCTTGTGACCAGAAATTAGCACCATATAGAGTACATGAGTACATGCAGAGAAAAGCATAACGTTAGATCATTGGTCATGTAGTCTTAGATCATGTCTGATCATGTACAACATACAGTGTGTAAAAACTAAAGAACATTTCATTGCACAAAATGTAATATTGTACAATGCAGCTTTATGTGATTTATGGACTTAATTGGGTACTGTATAAAATCTTTCATTCTGTGTGCCAGTTGCTATTTAGGGGTGATAAATTTAGCACCATACCAAACACACACATTAACACCTAGGGACATTTAGTGAAGCCAATCTTTACCGGCATAAAGAAGACATGGGTAGAACATGTGAAACTCCACGTGGACATAAACCCAAGATCAGGATCAAACCCAGAGCCCCAGAGGCAATGATGCTGCCCGCTGTACCTCCATAAACAACTAATAAATCTAAGTATTGATACCAACCAGGATTTGAACATTTTGAATGAATGCTTATTTTTAATCTTTATTTTATTCCTGCAAGATATTTCTGAACCAGTATAAAAAGATTTATATGCAAAATATATGTAGATGCCTATTTCTTATCACTGTCATGTGTACACATATTTTTGTGACTTGTTTTGAAGCAGGACTATGTTTCTAAAAATAAAAGAAAACCAGCCATGTGTTTAAATCAACATTATTAATTAGGCATGAGCCACATCTCAGAAACATTTCTAATTAAGACTTTATGTGTCTTCCTCTGTCTGCAGAAATGATTTGAGCATTCTGACACACACAGGTCTGTGTTTTTGGGTGTGTATCTGTGTATTTAACCAAAGTCAGAGCCATTTCAGAGCCAGTAAATAAGATAGAAGAATTTGTCAGGCGAAACTTCATGCACTTTGCTCTTTATTAGCATTATGGTTAGAAAGCTAGTTGATGATGTAGACCCTGTCACATGGCATGCAACGATGAATGGCTGTCAGATGTGGATTTGCCGTGCTGCATTTGCTGTGCATCGACCCTGTTCACTGCACCACATGGGTAGTAAAGCAGACAGATGTCTGTGATGGCACTGCATATTATTCAGAAGCCATATTGTGCACACACTCTCTGTCTCACATACACACAAGCACACACGCAGACACACATGCAGACACACTTTTGACACCTACAGAACACAACTTTATCTGAAGCGGCAACCTGACACAAAGAACAAAAAAGCACATCGTCTGTAACCATGAAAAAATAGGTCCTTTTTATGTAGGAGTGAAGGTGAGAATTTTTAAAGAAAAGCTTTCCTAATGTCATTTCATGCCCAAGACTACAGAAGTATTTGGAGATTGCTTAAACTAAAAGGCAGCTGAGTATTCTTTCAAATTAAGGCACCTAATCGCACGCTTTTAAAGATGACCTTCTGTACAAAAGTGGAATCCCATGATGGAGGCTCAAAAATTGCATTCAACCTCAAAAATAAATAAATAAATAAATAAATAAATAAATAAATAAATAAATAAATAAATAAATAAATAAATACAAGGATTTTTATCCTGTTCAAGTTTGGGGTTCATAAGTTATAAAGCATACAGTACATCACATATACATATTAGATATGTAAGTCTTTATATGATCCATAATTTTTTTTTTTTTTTTTGCATGATAGCACCGACAACCTCACATCCTCAGAGCTCATATGCTGAACACATGTGCTTTGATCAAACTAAAAGGGAAATCTGTCAAAAAGACATACCGTACACATTATTGTGTATCAAAAGGTCATACGAACAAGATGTTCATCCGGTGTATCTCTTATAACAGTCTCATACTGACGTTTATCCTGAACAGATATTGAACGATTGAACTCGAGCCCAGATGTCATTTTTTTATGGCAAGTCACATCACAGTTATTAACCTGAATCCAGAGCTATCTGTATCCTGCTGCAGTACCTGTGTCCAATTCCGGTTATGTATGTAACAGTACCAGTGTACAGTTGTGGTAATGATGATGTCATCTGCCAAAAAAAAATAGTGTTAACTGTAAAACATTACCAACAGTAGCGACAGTGGAGGTCTGAGTAATCTGGTGAAATTTCTCTTAGTACATGATAGGATTATTCTCAGACACTGTTGGCACACAGCCTGACACAAAAGCGTTTCAAGTTCACGTTCTCAACTCATTTAACACCAATTCTGTGCTTAAATAACAGCCTGCACTTATTCCATCTCTAACCATACATCAACATAGGGGTCTGTGGACACTACTGTATTATGAATTATTTACATATCACGGTCTAATAAGGCGTAAATACTGTAAGGGTTTTCCTAAACGTTAAGTGTTCCAGGTGTCATAAAAGGGATCTGTTTGGAAAAGCTGTCATTCATCAAACATTTACATTTACATGCTATGCAGAAGGACAAACAAATCGCATTTCGCTTTTACTTAAGACAAATAAATTTAGTTAGGATACCCTAGACAGTATAAGTCGAATCGAATCAAACACAAAAAATCAAACTAAAGAAAACTGATAAAACAACAGTAAAGGAACACTATAGATGGTTAAAGTAACCTAAAGCAGCTTGTAGCCTACAAACACACCAGAATTATTTATCATAGCCAGCTGGTGCTTTATTGTACAGCTTTCTTAATTTTCAGTCTAAATAGATTAAGAAATGTTTTAATTGTTTTACTTTGTGTGATTTTTTTTTTTGTCTTACAGTGTTGTATTGGTGCGGGTAACACCGAAACAGTCGCTATCAGGTGCAGGCACCTGCTGTCTGAAGGGCAAAAAAAAGACACATGAAGGACATTAAGTCATTTTTCTCTTACCGAAGCACCCCAGAGGCACATTTCCTTTTGCCTAAAGGGCAATGCATCTCATTTCTTGCATAGGGAAGCCTGTAGGGAGGCCCATAGTGCACTACAACTCATTTTCTCCAGCCATTAGGACACTTTGTCATCTTTCTTTGGGAAATACATAGTAGAACTCTATAAGACATCATGTATTCTTTAGTCGAAAGGCACCCTTGATATCACTTCATCATGTTTTTTTCTATTTGAAGGCGAGCCATTAGAGCACTTCATCACATTTTCTCTACTGTAAGTGCACCCTGGAGGGCACTTTATCATGCTTTGTCTGTCATGCAGGCACCCTATAGGGCATTTATTAAGTTATGTGTATCTACTGGGATCCTAGAGGGCTCTTTCACAGCATTCTTTAGACCCTCAGGGCCCTGAGCTTGCTGTTGGTTTGTTTGCAGTGTTTGGACCATGCTGGATAGATGTCCTTGAACCAAAGCCAAAAAACAATTGAAAGAAACTGAATTAATAATATGACTGGGCCAATAATAGATAGATACGACTTCATTGTCATTGCATAGTACAGGTACAGAGCAGTGGAATGCCGTTTAGCATCTACCAGAAGTGCAAATAGTTGGGCAAAGGAACAAGTGCAGATAAATATGTCAATATATGTACAACAATAAATAAAACTATGGGAGGTCGTATGTGCATGTGACGGTGTCATCGGGCATCCCATCGCAGGGCACACACACACTCTCATTCACTCACACACTCACACACTACGGACAATATTTCCAGAGATGCCAATCAACCTACCATGCATGTCTTTGTACTGGGGGAGGAAACCCCTGAGGCACGGGGAGAACATGCAAACTCCACACACGGAGGCGGGAATCGAACCCCCAACCCTGGAGGTGTGAGGCAAACATGCTAACCACTAAGCCATCATGAGTGGAGTGGAGTGTATCATTGAGTGTACAAGAGTAGCCAAGAAATATACAGTGTATGTACAGAAAATATACATAAACAGATGTAAACTAGGGTAAGCAATGAATATAAAGTTATATACAATTACAATTGGTAGAAAAGATGTAACAGAATGTAAAAAAGTGGAGCAGAAGTGAAATGTGATTACAGATAGTGAAGTAAAAGTATTAGAGAGTCATCAGGATCCTGGCGGAGTAGTGTAGAGTTCAGTAAGTTGTGGTTGTGGTGAATAAACTGCCTCTGAACCTGCCGGTTCTGGTGCGGATGGTCCTTTATCACTTCCTGGATGGAAGGAGGTTGAACAGTTTGTGACTAGGGTGGAAGGAGTCCTTAATGATATTGTGTGCTCTATGCAGACATCTACTGTGGTGAAGGGAATTAATAACAGGAAGTTGTGTTCCAATTATGAGTTGGGCGATTTATATCACCCTTTGCAGAGATTTCTTTTCACACATTGTTTAGGTTAGGATAATAAGAGAGCATTCTGATAATAATTCTTTAATATTAATAGATAAATTGAAATAGTTTCAGAACACTAATGGACTATAGCAGGAGCTTTGAGTTGATACAGTGGTCTAAACCAGGGGTGTCCAATCTTATCAACTCCCAAAGGGCTGTGTGTGTGTGTGTGTGTGTGTGTGTGTGTGTGTGTGTGTGTGTGTGTGTGTGTGTGTGTGTGTGTGTGTGTGTGTGTGTGTGTGTGTGTGTGTGTGTGTGTGTGTGTGTGTGTGTGTGTGTGTGTGTTTGTGTGTGTGTGTCTGTATCTGTGTGCAGGTTTTCATTCCAATCAAACAGGAACCACACTGATTTCACATGTTTAATTAGCTCATCTTGGCATACACTAGACTCAGGTGTGGCTTCTGCTTGGTTGGAATGGAAACCTGCACTACACAAGCCTTTAATGGGTAAGACTGGATAACCCATAGGTCTGAACACCAGCACATGATTGGTGGAAGGCTTCACAGCTAAAATGCCTGGCAATGGTGTATATACAGTAACCATGTGCAGATAGGACACAGGTGTTGCTATATGTGCTCCAAAAAAATAAGGATATTAATTCACCATTTGTACTCAGCTACAGTCTAAAGCTTGTTCTGTTTTACCTGTAAACCGACAAAAAAAAAAAACCACATGCAAAAATATTTCAGCAGTGTTTCTTCTGTCACAAGAACATTGAAAAATGTTTCAGTGCCTCTCAAGACTCCTTCCACACACCATCCTCTGAGAAATCCTTCTGATTTGAAGATTTCACACTTCTTCATCTCATTTCAGTAACATTTCTATAAACCCAAACATCCAGCACAAATACTATATATATATAACTATATATCTTCTGTCTTTTGTTGTGTATTTTTTGACTCACGTAAGATGCAGAATCAGTGTTAAATCTGAAAACCATCACTGGAAAAAGAAAAAGACATTGTGAATAAACATCGTGTGTGAACGCTGAGCACGTTCGTGTGCTGAAATTAGCTGGTCAAAAATCCAGTGGTCTGTTCTGGGACCTGTGGTTTTTAAAAGAAAAATAAAAAATAAAAGAAGAACATATTTCTTAACCTCATTGTGCCTATGTAGCATTTGTGACACGACCACCGAAAATTCTTGTTTACATGAAAGAAAAACATCTTAGGAAGGAAAGCGAGTTTGTATAAATCCATCCGTCGTGCAACAGCCTGCTGAATCTGTGTACTTACCACAGAAAACAAAACCTACTTTATCAAGGAAACCTATTTTGTCAGATGGGGCGGTGTTGCATATTTGCCTAAATATAAACGTCAAAGTTTGTAATATTAAGCAGAGAACATGGTGACACATGGTGCCCTGGGTTATTCATCTCTCATATCTCATCTGCCAGCCTATAGACAATAGCTTCTTTATTTGGAGGGGGGTGTACTTCCGGTACCATATTAAGGAGTCATTTTTATTCAGACAGCTCTAATTCTGTCTGGATGTCTAGAGAAAGAGAAAGTGAGACAGCAGATAATGATGTTGCACTAAAGGTTATGTAACATGACCTCCTTCATTGGAGGCAAAAAAAAGATATCTTGTCTTAGATATTTTGCATGATCTTTTACAAATAGTGTCAAGAACTGTTAAGAATTCGCTCTTCTACCATTCCGGATCATGAGACTAAAACTAATCAGTGGAACCTTCAGGAATCTGGTGCTGTGACATGTGATCACGTTTGAAAACACAGAGGTCTTTGGCCCTCGAGGGAAATCCCGTCTGCATTCTTACAACACTTACCACATGTTCGCAGGCCGAAGATGTCAGCAACGTCCTTCGGCCCATTTCAGTCCGAGATTAGTAAATAGGTGCTATAATTAACACCAATAACACCAAACCCATTCATTTGCTTTAATCACATTCAGTCAGTGCACTTTATTATACACAGATAAGGTCAAGTGATCATTTAACATTTAGGAGCAATTAAATGTTAAACCATTAGAATATCTTGACTGTGCCCTGGACCACCAATTTGGCCAAGAAAATAAAGACATAAAACATGCAGAGATAAATGTCACAGTGTGTATTACATATAATGACACCAAGAATTTGCTAGGATCATTTAACACTTTTTAAATGCAGAAATCCTGCACTTTAAAGGTTATAGGAGACTTCATGAAGAAATTTCATTGCCACGGTTAAAAAGTAAACTGATATATATCAAAAATTGTACAAATCTGTTAGTAAACTAGTTATACCTAACATTTGTGACTACTAAGTAAAAATACTTTAAGGCAGACTTTAACACATGTCTAGCTATAGATTGAAATGTTTTCGATGTAGCACACTTCATGCTCATATATACTGTATATTCAGCTCAATAATCAGAAATTAAAGAAATCATCTGATAAAATCAATATATAATTGCAGAGTATTTTCTTTAGTGAAATCCATCGTGTAGTATGTATCTGAGTCGTTGTAGTGTTTGTAGTGTGAGAGTGAGGGAGAGTCTTCAGGGAGCTTCACAGACTAGCGCTGGCACAGACTGGACAGGCGGCAACAACACAAGATCATTAACCTCTTTCCCACTGTTTCAGTCTTTCCCTCTATTTAGAACCGGATCCAAAAGTTTCTGCAAAAGAACCAAGCAAGCAATCACAGACAGCAAGGAACCAGTAATAAACTGTCTGTTAGAGCATTAAAGGTTAACTGAAACTGCACAGAAATGGGAAAAGCAGACTGTTGTAATGGAGTATTGTTGAAAATCTCTGTTGTGCTGAAAACTGTGAGGTTCTGAGAATCGAACAACGTGTTCCTGAATAATAACTGACTGATTAAGTTTGCACGGTTAACCTAGTACAGACACGCTGAAGGTCTTGTCTCTTAAATACACATACATTTCTAATTTTGTAGTTTTATATACGATTTTTGTAGGTTTTAACGGAAAACTATTGCATCGTTGCATTGTGTGAAATTTGAAGAACACGGTTTATATTGTTTTGTGATAGTTAAATAAATCAAACAAAAGTACAACAGTCCAATTAAAAATGAATCTGTTGCATAAACACATAAACTCAGTATTGTGTGGTGGGTCGTTTATCTTCACCTTATGATAAATGTAAAAATGTAATAATGTAAACAGAGAAACTAAACTGTGTGTGATTTAATTGATGGGGTGATTAATTAACCATGTAAAATAAAGGGAGAGAAAAAGAGTGGGGGAAAGAGAGTGAGAGAAAGAGATGCATCTCTCTCTTTCTCTCTTCCTCTCTCTCTCTGTCTCTCTCTTAATTAATCAACCCATTAGTATTTGTTTTGTTTTGTGTGTGTGTGTGTGTGTGTGTGTGTGTGTGTGTGTGTGTGTGTGTGTGTGTATTGTGCATGTACAAATAAAAAAACACGCCTAACAGTTACTTTGGTTGAAGTACACTCTTAAGGTTAGGGTACGTTTTATGTTTATTCATTATTATATGAGCGTGGAAGGTCTTCACAAGGATAGTAAAATGTGTGTGTGTGTGTGTGTGTGTGTGTGTGTGTGTGTGTGTGTGTGTGTGTGTGTGTGTGTGTGTGTGTGTGTGTGTTGTGCATGTACAAATAAAAAAACACGCCTAACAGTTACTTTGGTTGAAGTACACTCTTAAGGTTAGGGTACGTTTTATGTTTATTCATTATTATATGAGCGTGGAAGGTCTTCACAAGGATAGTAAAATGTGTGTGTGTGTGTGTGTGTGTGTGTGTGTGTGTGTGTGTGTGTGTGTGTGTGGCCATTTGTCCTTACTGAACACTGGCTCATACTCATACAGCACAATGAAGCTGTTCAGCAGAGAAACATGTGCCATGCCAGAACATGTGCCCAGTCATCCCAGAAACACACACACACACACACACACACACACACACACACACACACACACACACACACACACACACACACACACACACACACACACACAATCTGCTCACTTAATACTAGTGGTTAGCATATAAACCTATATTTCTATTTATATTACTATACTGGCATTAGTCATAGTACAAACACACTGGATGAGTAAACTTAGATTTTTGTCAGATTTTTGAAGCAGCAGTGTGCCAGTGGTTTGTTACAGAATAATAATTTAATAGTGTCACCTAGTGGACACTTTATGTATTTACAGTTTTGAAGAACTTGACCTTGTAGTTTGCTATTTACAGATATACGTAAACTTGTATAACAGGTTTAACTTAAATGTAGTTCTGAAAAACAACATTATCGATGCTGATGACAGCAAGTCCACTGAGACGCTTCTGGACCATGGTAGATCTTGGATAGGTTTTAATCAGCTTGAGATTTTAAAATGCAGAAAGTATTTCAATTAGTCCAAAATGACACGTTGCCAAATCCTGAGTTTTTGTCAGTCAATTTTATTTTCTTCTAATAATATTTTAAACAGTTCGATGATCGATCAGTACTAAAATTATGTTAACTGGCAGAAATAACTTTTGCTTAATACTGCATATGGGTCAAAAAAGAGATGTTCAAAAGAGAGTGCCTTGTAACCCTGCACCTAAAACATCTAAAATAATACTTATTAAACATGAACATCTGATGAGTCAAAGCATGTACTAATCATCACTACAGTAATGAGCTAAACCTACATATAAAGTGGGCTTTATAAATTGACCCGAGCCATCCAGAGCACTTAGTAGTAATACAGAGGGAATTGAAGAGAAATGGATGGAGAATCATGAGATGATATGATTTGTGTTTATGATTTTATTATAATAAATCTTCTATACATAATCCAGTAATGTTTGTGTGCACATCTGCGTAGGAGAAATTATATAAATGATTTAAAATTATTTTAACTCATGTTCTGTGTCATGGAGCATGTTCGAGTCCGTTTACCCCGTGTGTTTATTAATTAATACATTAGCTAACAAAACACGTACAAGGTTGTTGTTATTTACGCTTGAATTCATAAGAATCATGTCGTAGTTCATGGATAGTTTGTGATAAATACATGCCATAACTAATCACTGGTTCATATTTAAGTAAATATTCATTCAGGTATTAGTGCATGATTACCTATAGTATGTAATGTATTTTTAATGTATATTTGCTACCGATTCCTATATAGAGATGCTTATTTAACATTTACAGGAAGTCAACATTGTAAAAGATTTGTAACAGTCAGAAGGTTTTCCACTATTGGAAAGTCTTCAGAACAGTGGACTTTCTGTATTCTGAATTCTTGCGGAAATACAAGCTGTAATTTGTGTCTCAATAAATTTTACAAAAGTAATAAGAGGAAGACAATGAGTGAATGAGTGAATAAGTGTTTAGAACTAACTTGTCTGATGAATGCTATACATCATGAAATGTAACAATATGTTTTTATAAAGCAGGACATAATTCAATAAATTGCTGTGGAATGCAATGAATGAATGATTTCAGGGCATGTTGTTATAGGAAAATAATCAATTTCAGGGTTAACTGTGACTTGTTACATCACCTTCTCATCAATACACAACTGTCTGATTGCCGGATATATACATATACACTGTTTTTTAACAGGTTTTTATCACACCCTCCAGTGTCACCCAAATGAGGATGAGGTTTTCCTTTGAGTCTTGTTTCTCGCAAAGTTTCTTCCTTTACCATTTAAGGTAAGGAGTTTTTCCTCACCACAGTCACCTCAGGCTTGTTCATTGGGGATAAATACAAAGACGTTTAAATGTCTAAAATATTAATCTTGAATTTTTGTATTATATTAATCTTTATATTAACATTTTATTTTATGTTGGTTCTGTGAAGCTGCTTTGAGACAATGTCCATTGTTAAAAGCTGTACAAAGAAATTTGAATTTGAATGACTTTGATGGAGGCTTCATCATATCACTGCATTGTGGATTCTTTTCCCTGCTGTTATTCAGCACTATCATGCTGATCATGCAGACCAAAGTGAAGGCCTAAAGACTTGAAAGTCTGAGGGATGGTTCTACAACCAACTGTGCAGAGTCTCCTCTGGAAATAAATGTACAAAAATGGCAGACTCATTTGGTTATAGCATTGAATGCTTGGTTTAAGACTATTTCATTTTTGTCATTTTGAATTAAACAACAAAAAAAAGAAATTCTTAGCTGATATCATTAGATTATGCAAATCATAGTGAGTTGAAGGACAACTAGTTTTACTATGTTGAACATTTCAGTAATCAGCCAATTAAAATTGAGAGTTAAAATGCATTTCACAAAAGCATTACAAAACTTCTCTAAAGGTTTGCGGACAGCACCACCTTGTGGTATACAATACCAACAAATTTGCATATCTTTAAGCTCATGAAATCATTTAGATTTGGTGGCTCATGCAGAAAAAACAGTGATACTAAATATTCTTTGGTTGCTTAAAAAACATAAAATTTATAAAGTTTTTCCTCAAATTATCTTCAGCAATTAAGACCAAACATTATTAGAATAAAGATCTTTGATAGACCAAATCATACACATATAAGGCACTAACAAAAATGATTGAATGTAAGGTTAAATTTCTGCAACACTTTGGTGTATTGACATCGACCTTGGGGTGTTTTATAAATATGACCTTTATGTGTTTGATCAGATTCAAAACAGCGCCACCTGCAGGTCACAAGTTATGAAAAATGTATACTTTTGCTCATAAGCTCTGTATTTGCCCTAAAATTATGGTGATATATAGATTCATAAATACACACACACACACACACACACACACACACACACACACACACACACACACACACACACACACACACACACACACACACACACCTCTGTCACTAAAAATCCAAATGCTAAAGGTGTTGATCCTTCACACAGCCATCATGCTCCATAATCCGCAGTTAAGAGCCAGTTTTTCTCCTCTGTGTTGTTAGTGCTGGATCACAGAAAACTGCTTTGTACAGCAAGTAATGGAGCATGTAGGACAAAGGGCCATTCTCTCATTATTGAACATTTATATGGGCTCTGACTCACTGGGATTAGGGTTGGAACAATGCTTTATGGGTTTATGGAATGCCAGTGGAGTCAACCACTAAGAAATAAAGCCACCGTTTGTGAGATTTTAGGGCAAAAAAGTAGCAGCATCTTTCATCTTTCACCATACTAAGGTGTTTGGATCAATTTCTGAGATGAGACACAAGAGTACTGTGAAGGATGCCAAAAACCTATGCAGTTAAAATGCAGACTAATGCTAGTCAAGCTAGCTAAAGTAATACCCTAATTAATAAATATTAAATGCAAATTTAATACATTATTTACATTATGCTCATATAAGTGAATATGTTTTGTGCTTTAAGATCTGGATACCAAGCTGAATGCTACTCAGTAAGGACACTGCCATATGCACTTCATTATGTGGAAGTGAATGAACTCCATTTGAGTGGGAGTTTAATGTTTGTGGACTCGAATAACAAAGTGAGTAAACTGGGTTACTATGAATTAAGTTTCACAAAATAAGCCCAGAAGACAATTAGCTAGTGACATTCTTATTTGTTTAAAGTACTTTACTGTTCAGGCTCTGGAGACTATCCTGGGAACACCAGCCAGGAACACACGACGTCCCAGTTCAACACTAGGCACCGCACGCACGCACCCACACACACACACACACACACACACACACACACACACACACACACACACACACACACACACACACACACACACACACACACACACACACACCTTCTACCATGAGAAGACCAGAAGGAAACCAACACCACCACATGGTCGTACTCTGCCTATGAAAGCACCCAATTTCTAGAATTTTTTTTTTTAATTATCACATTTTTATTTTATTGCCACTCCAAAATATTACATTAAATTATCCCATTTTGTTGTTTATCCCAGTCTCTTATGTCTCTTATGCTATGGGACCATCACATAGTATCTTGTGACACAAGTTACAAAAAGATGTCAAAGGCCTTCATGGGTTGTTAATCTTACACACATCTCACACTCACCAAATCTAAAGATAAAGAGAGAGCAAGAGATTAATCATGATGGTTTACAGAAGCTATTAACAATACAGAGGCCCAGACGACAAATTTAGTTGAACGAGCAGATAAGCTGGGCCATACAACACTCTCAGTCAATTGGGATAATATATCCTGAGGCTTTGCTTCTTTCATAATCAGCCTGAACTATAACAACACAATCTTCCCCTTTCAGATGGAGTTACTTCAGCAGTATAGAGACAAACAGCTAGAGGAAATATGCAACGAGAGCAGTAAAGCCCTGCAGTCAGGGACTCAAAACTCCTCACTCATGACGAATAGAGATAACAATGATACAGGAATATCAAGAGGCGAAGAGTAAGAGAGACTGAGACAGCAGTATGAGAGATACAGAGAGGAGGAGGAAATGTGGTATGTGACTACAGCTGCATCTGCTTGCCCAAGATATTTTGGTCTGCCAATTCAAAAATGTTATCAGCAGAACACACACACACATCTTATTACCACACATCCACTCTCACTCTACACTCATAACAGTGAATTCTGTGCAGGTTTTGTAAAGCAGTGATGATTCTGATCTAAACACTCCTGAACTGAGCCCACTATGTCATAGGTATCTGCTATGAGGACTTAGCAGGAGAAAGTCTATTGGCACTGTGGCAGTGCATTTGCTGAGTTATTTGAGTGGATTTAAATGATATGAGAGCGATGCTGCCTTGGCAAAAGAGCCAGAATGGTGCTCTGTATCATACCGTCATCTGGAAATAAACACAGAGGCTTTTGATAGGTTTCTGAAACCTAAACCTAAACCTAAAATTTAGATTTTTAGAGTAAGTACTAAAAATGTATTTTACACAAACTATGCCAAAAAGTCTCTTTTATATTAAGTTTTATAAATACTTTTATTGATCTGCACTCAACTGTGGTTTTCTTGTAACATAGATCTTCAAGTGTACACCTTTGGTAACTTCACTTTATATTTTGTTTCTAGAACTGTGCATGTATTGCACCTTTAAAGCTAACAGTAATTAGCTGTTAATTAGCAGTTATCTGTTTTTTTTAAAGCTGTAACATTATCCATATTTCCAGTTAATAGATTTATATCAAAGGTACAAAAGCCAACAGTACCAACAAACAACAAGGAAAAAAACAGTTTAGCACCATTTTTTTACACCAGAGTGTGTGCTTCACTGTTTATAAATACAAGATCAATGCCCATCTAGCAACAGATTTTGTTTCTGTATATTTATATCTGTGTGTCCAGGAGGGGGCGACATTTCATCTGTAAAAGAGAGTGCAACAGGTGACGGTAGTTGAATTTTACAACAAAACACTACTGTACACTGTACACAATAAACATGACAACGCTAAAACTAGTTTACTTAATCTGGTATAACACTGAATTACATTAATGCTGACTGGTGCTTCATCTACACTTTTAGGTTTTCCCCTCCATTGTGCCCACTATTAGAAAATGACTGTCGTGACAACCCCTAGATTTTTGTACAGATTTGAATGCAGCATCACACGTGTTCTTCTCAGACATTTGTTGGCATTCGTAATGCTGTCTATGTGTAATGCATGTATGTATCTGTGTGTCTGTCCGTGAGCAGAGACCGGTGTTGTATTGCTCACCACTCTGTCCATGAGCAGATGTTGGTGTTTGCTGGTGTGTGTGTGTGTGTGTGTGTGTGTGTGTGTGTGTGTGTGTGTGTGTGTGTGTGTGTGTGTGTGTGTGTATGTAAGGCATGTATGTATCTGTGTGTCTGTCCGGTGTTGGTGCTGACGTGTGTATGTAATGCTCTGTCCTCTGTCCACTCTGTCCATGAGCAGATGTTGGTGTTTGCTGGTGTGTGTGTGTGTGTGTGTGTGTGTGTGTGTGTGTGTGTGTGTGTGTGTGTGTGTGTGTGTGTGTGTGTGTATGTAAGGCATGTATGTATCTGTGTGTCTGTCCGGTGTTGGTGCTGACGTGTGTATGTAATGCTCTGTCCTCTGTCCACTCTGTCCATGAGCAGATGTTGGTGTTTGCTGGTGTGTGTGTGTGTGTGTGTGTGTGTGTGTGTGTGTGTGTGTGTGTGTGTGTGTGTGTGTGTGTGTGTGTGTGTGTGTGTGTGTGTGTGTTTAGCAGGTGTTGCCTCTCATGTGCTTGAGATTGCCTGAAGAAATCTGACCTCTGATGCTCCGGCGCTTTCTGTAATGACACACAATGCTGACCCAGCACTCGGTGTAATGACCGTGATGACCATGACATAACTTATTAATAAGCATAATTTATGCTAAGGAAGAGCCCTAGAAAAAGCCAGGGGTCACAATTATCCATTATCTTTCATCCATAAGTAAAGCTTGGCTAACACTGAGTGTGTGAGGTTGCGATAATAATGCATCATCAGTAGTCTCTACAAGCCGTGTCTTTCGTCTGTGCTGCTATCTCACTCTCCACAGGACAGAAAGCCGTCACACTTCGCTCAGCAATATTTGCTTCATCTGCACTGGCTCCTGACGTAATATAACACACATTAAGACAAATATTTCAAAAATACAGTGATCGTCGCATGTCATGCCGCAGGAAATCAAACTTGCCTGATATTAAGACTACAAGATTACCTGATATTAATGCTACCTTGAATTTGGATGTCTTTTAAACCATTAAGATAATCAAAGAATTAATTCGATTAATAAAACTAATCCGATTCGTAAAGGATGTCTCTTTGACACATGTACATGAGATTTCAGTTCAGGAGCAATGCTTCGATGTCATGAAGTGAACATTATTTTTGCACTAAATGCTTAGTCTTATCTCTTCCACTGTCCTGTCATCGCTTGTTTCCCTGCTGTGTTCACCTGTTACGTGTTTTGTGTACTTGACTAGTGTGCCAACTGTAGTAGAAAACAAGTTTTATTTTAATTACTATTTATGACCTTCAATTCTTATCTTCATCTTTCAGTTTTGGATCATTTTAGTTTGTTGCTGTCTGCTGGTGCTCTAAACCCCTGCTTGGATCTTTGACAACAATTCATGGCTTGCCCTTAAGCGCATTCACATGCTGCATCATATCACCACAAGTTAATAAAGGACATCAATTTTCAAATTTGCAGTGTTTCTTCATAACAGTAGTTCCTTGTCAGGCTTAATTTACATTTTTTTTTTGGCCGAGATTTTTAAACATTAAGGTTTACTTCACATTTTTTTTAGCTACTTATGTGTGTATGTCTTTCATATATGTATACTGTAGTTTAATGCAATCATATTACTAAAACCCTGGTTAACCCTGGTTAAACTCTTGCTGTCTGCATAAACTGAAAATTATTTCCTGATATAATCAGTTCTTTTTCGGGAAAGAAATACCATATTAGCTAGCCTTATTACATGTCTGGACAATTTTGGTTTATATAATAGAAAGGACCATTTTGTGTCCTGCGGCTGATCCATGATCTTGAACTAACACAATATTACCATTACACACATGAGAGAGTCAGAGACCAGATACACTTACAATCCTGAGTATATTAAAGCCAGTGCATTTCAGGCTTCACTATCATACCCCTGAGCCAGACGATTATCTTAAAGACCTCTTGCAAATCTGTGATCTGGTCATGCTGTAAGTACCTTTTCACGCTTAAAATTGATCTGAATTAATTCATTCCATTCATTAGCGTAAAGTATGTGCATGCTAATAAATATGCAATATTTCGCTGAATATTTATATGTTCTGTGTTGCATTCTGAATAAATAGGAATGTGTATATTGTAAACTTTAGCACAGGGTTTCTACAGTCCTGAAGATTGAGTCATTGAAGTATAGAGAAGAACTTTAAGTAAGTAAGTATAGTTTGCTTTGGACTGCATCACACCATCCCATAAATGATTATTTGTCTTTAACAGTATAAAATGGTCATGTTTTAATCCTCAATAAACATCCCTGTATTTTTTTAAATCAATTACATACCTGCAGATTTGCTCAGGGATGCAGAGTGTTTCTGTCCGTCTGTGTTGCCGCTGATCAGGGTTTTCTTTTTCTGCTCACTCTGCAGCTTTATATTGGCTATAATGGCGGCTGCGTTCAGGGCCACTATAGCATCATGGGTCTCATGGGTTGAGGCATCTGAGAAAGAATACATGAACCTAAGAGTATGTGTCTAATAAATGATATCACTGATATACTGATATATGTGTATGTCAGTGTCTATGCATACACATAATGTGTGTGCATGTGTTTCGACTGTGTCAATTCAATTCAAGTTTATTTGTATAGCGCTTTTTACAATAGACATTGTCTCAAAGCAGCTTTACAGAACATAAACATAGAGCAGAAGGTAAACGTAAGGAATGATAAAGGAAATAACGAATAATAAAAGAAAAAGAATTAACAGAATAAAAATTTCAAGATTATTATTAGATATATATATATATATTTCACAATGTGTATGTATTTATCCCCCTATGAGCAAGTCTGAGGTGACTGTGTGTGTGTGTGTGTGTGTGTGTGTGTGTGTGTGTGTGTGTGTGTGTGTGTGTGTGTGTGTGTGTGTGTGTGTGTGTGTTCATGCGACTTCTGTGAAACGGTGGATGCCTAAAGGTTTCACATTGCTAAATTCCCAAGAAATGATAGCTATGTTGCCAGAAGCAGTATAGCAATATAATATGCATGCAGAGAGATGTGTGGGAAAATGAAAACTGGAGAAAACAAGAGTATGAAAGAGTGAGAAAGAGAAAAAGTGAGAGTGAGAGAGAGCAGGTGTGATAATGATCTGCTTCAGGGAAGGAAGTAAGGAAGTCAGCAATGTACTACTGTAGCTTCAATTAAACTCACATCCTCATCCCCATTTTCTGACTCGCTTTGAACAATTAAGCATCAAAACACACATGGGCTTTGGAAAATCTGTGTGTGTGTGTGTGTGTGTGTGTGTGTGTGTGTGTGTGTGTGTGTGTGTGTGTGTGTGTGTGTGAGTGTGTGTGTGTCTCCAGAACTACACTTTCATAGCATACTAGTTGTTCTCAGCAGTTGATTGTCACAAATGATCACAGTCACACAGTCCATAAAGCATGCATGAATCTGGATGCGCTCGGCTGAACACATTGCAAGGTTTCCTACCTGGCATTTTGATGAGAGTTAAAGGCTGGTTTCTCAGGAGAGCAGACTCCCTCTTGCTCTGCCCTTTATCTGAAGCAGAGCTCTCTGTCCTTGTATAAATCTTGTCATGGCTCCCCGCTCCTTCTTTAGTGCTCCAACACCTGTTTAAGCTGCTGGCAGCAGAGCAAGCAAGGTCAGTGTTTGTCTCATGGGGATGAATGGTGCTGTGATCTGAAACATCTTGTGAACCATCAGCCCTTGGCTCAACAGGACTAAACAGACTAGCATAACAACTAGCAGGCCTCCGAGGTTGGGAAGCTCTTGAAGTGTGTGAGTCATCCAGACGAGCTCCACTGGTGGATGTCAGCTGGAGAGACACTGTGGATTTGTATAGTTTGTTGTTGCTACTCAAATCCCGCATCTCAGATCCAGAAAGCATGTATTCGTTGTTTAATTGCGGTTTCATGTCAGAGACATTCAGGCCACTGAAGCTGTGCCTGTAGGTTGCTTTGCTTCTATTGTTCACATAATCTCTGCTGAAGGTATCTCTTTCCTCCTGCACCTTGATAATGGTGGCTTTCCTTCGTAGCACCACTGGCATCTGGGGCTCATGGGTAACTAGGCAAAAAGGGACTTGAGAGTGCCTTTCTGTGTGGGTCATTTTAGACTTTAGTATATGGTTATCTTTACTAGTCACACTTAAGGAAGCTGCTAAGGGCTGGTTCTTCGTATCAAAGAGATTAGAAGATGTAAGATTACAGTTGCTTCTAGTGTATAAGGGTGACATATAGTGTTCTCCATTAGGCCTAGTTGAATTAAGATTGTAGACTGGGCCATTTTTAGCACCTGGCTGTAGAAACCTACGAGTCTCCACTCTTTGTTCAGTCATTTTAACTACAACTGCTTTCCTCTGTGGGATGCTCTTTGTCGGGTATGTGTGATCTGAGTCATTGATGTGGTCGTTTAAGGCCATAGGGCTGGGTTCCCTCTTTCTATCCTGGTCAGATATGCTGTTATCGGGCAAGCTTGAGGAGCGGATGACCTTCTTGGAGATGATTGTGATGGAGGATATGGAGCTGCTGTGTTTGGAAGACATTCTGCCACCTATAGTGGGTGCTGTGTGTAGAGATACCTGAGGAACGCTCCCTCTCCTGTGCACTGGGGTCTGCCAGAGAAATCTGTCTCGCGATGAGTTTTGTACGCTGGTGGCCCGATCAAGTGCTGTGTCCTGATCTCTCTCTGCAAGAGTAGCCTTTCTTTTACCATCAGTCTGGCAAAGAAAAATAAGATTAACACCTGAAAACCTTGAGTTTATGCTTTATGATGACAAAGGGCTTATTTCCACTCACTGCACACATGCTCATGAGCTTAGAATCAGCTCATTCAATATCTTCTTTTCCAAAGCTTCCCAAACTAAAGGGGGCTTTTGCTGTTGCCATAGTAACTGCCTTATTGTCAGGGGAACGCAAGGGTAATTTAATTAAGTTTCAAGCCAAAACTCATCTTTATTATTTGCTCGAGTATTACCAGAGATTCCATTCCGAATCCCAGCACGACCCTGCTGTGCCTAATCAACGTCAAGCAGAAAAGCTGGTGGGATGTACTGTATTTAAATTTCAGTCTCTAAGCTGGTGTATTGAGCCGAATTCGAAGTGCGAATCATCCTTGCTGAACCACTGCGCTGAGACGGTCACTGTAACTGCTGAGGAAAGGGAATCTCTCACACTCCATTCGCTTAGCTCAGAGATCCCTAGGAAATTTATTCTTCCAGGAGCAGAGGATTCGTTTTCTTCCTTTTTTCTTCCATCTGATTAGTTCTATTCATTACCTATTTTATCTACTTTATCTCCTTTATTTCCTCATCACTCCGCTATCAGATCTTGCTTTCCATGTGTCTATGAGTAAAAAATACTAATACTAATCTAATCTGATCTCATTGGAAAAGTTCAGACAATAGAACTGATTCTCACTTAGTTAACGGTCCAGTCACGGTAAACTGTTCAGATATGCACAGATGTTTCCTCCTACATTATTCCTCCATGGGAGAGATGTCGAATTTAAGTTTCATCTGGTTAGTATCGTTGTTAAAATATTCATCACTGTATTCTAGTCTTTTAAACCCTAGTGTTTTAAACCTAACATTTATCTACAACACGTATAATTTTTTTCTTGTGTGAGAATTAAAATCCAGTTTGTTAACAGCAGCCTTATGACAATTTTATCATATTATTGTATCCTATAACATAATTCAGAAACCATACAACTCAATACTACAACCATTACCCAGAAAAAATGGTCTTTAAATGATACAGATAATGTCAGTAACATTATTTTATTTATTCATCTTCAGGAACCATTTTATCCTTGTCACGAATGAAGGGAATCTGGGGTCTATTCTGAGGGTTTGAAGCAGGAATACAACTGAGACATGATTCATAGTGTCACTAATCCACTGACCAGAACAGAGATGAAAGGAAACAAGAGAACCTGAAGGAAGCCCATGTGTCAGGCAGCAACAATACCTACTCCATGACAGTTTGTTTACAATTACCACAAATTCTTTCCCCTGAAAGCATCTCTGAAAGGATGGATTATACAGACCGGGAGCTTAATCCGCAAATTATAATGTTGTTGTTGACTCAAAAATAAAATGATCTCTCAAACGATCTTAAAATAAAAACTCCCTCTATAGGTGTGTTGTATGTAAACAGATTTTTCATTCCAAAAAAAGTCAGCAAAACAAATAACAGTGTGATGGGTATAGAAATGAATTTATTATAAAATAATCTTACAATCTCTCAGGTACTTTATGAGGTATTATCCAATGACAGCTCTATTCTGAAATATTTTCATCACACAGCTATTCATGTGAAGCAGAAATGTCCAAAATTTACATTCTAGCATCTGCCTCTACTGTCACTACTAGTAAGATTCCTGGAAAATACAGAATGCACAGAAGTCAAAGAAAAGAAATGTGTCAGAGGAAACTGATTTAAACAGTTTCAAATGTACAGCCTGCTGTCAAGATTCGACAAAGAAACAGCACATCGTATATCATGTCTTTCCCTTACGCTGTCTGTTCTGTGCATTATAGCTTTCTTCATATTTCATTTTTTTTACTTGGAAGCCAAGTCATCATTGGATGAAAACTACAAACCATATATAGAAGTCTACTCAAATGTGTAGCTCCTCTACCTCCAGTCATGTCATGATCTTGTCAGTTCTTCCCTTTCTTTCTGGCTCACATCTGCCCTTCACTCCTAAACCGTCTATTCGCATGCATGACAGCTTTATTATGAATGACAACACACACACACACACACACACACACACACACACACACACACACACACACACACACACACACACACACACACACACACACACACACACACACACATATATACACATATATGTACATAGCAAAAAAAGACACCTGAGTGTTTACATGTAAAGTGACACCAGGTCATCTTCCACTAGTGTGACAGGAGACAAAATGGCTGGCTAAGGCTATCACTTTAGCTCAGTTCAAGATCTCAGAGGAGTCCCAGAAAACCATCCAATTATGATACAAGAAGCAAAAAACAAAACAAAAACAAACCAGTTAGCTGTTTATTTATTTATTTATTTATTTATTTATTTATTTGTTTGTTTGTTTGTTTGTTTGTTTGTTTGTTTGTTTGTTTGTTTTTTAACCACCAGCACAGATATTTGGTCGTTGTTCGGAATTCAGCCGAAGAAATCTCTAGCATTTTTTCCCAGACCACTAGACATATTTCATAAATAAACTTATAGGAATGCCAGCAATTTTCTCAGACTGGAACACATTCAAACATTTAAACTCATAAGCAAATAAGATGAAATATTGTTAAAAAAGAAAGAAAGAAAGAAAGAAAGAAAGAAAGAAAGAAAGAAAGAAAGAAAGAAAGAAAGAAAGAAAAACTCAGTACAAATAAATTGCTCCTAAGATATTTCCTCACAATTGCAGGATTTAATGATAGAATACACCTCATAAAGAATGCACCCTGGTGGTGGATTGAACTTTCTCTGGCTGTCAGAACAGCTGAGCTGAGTCACTGGCTGTCAGAATTTAATATTAAATATGGAATACATTATGAAAGAATCAGGACAAGTACGGTTACACAATACCTGTTCAACATGAAATATATAATTATAGATATTTCTTCTTCTTCTTCTTCTTCTTCTTCTTCTTCTTCTTCTTCTTCTTCTTATTATTATTATTATTATTATTATTATTATTATTATTATTATTATTATTATTATTATTATTATTATTATTATTATTATTATTATAAGTTATATAAAAGTGTGTTGCAAGGATTAAACAGAGACTTTGGGACTATATCTGTAGAGCATCGAAAGCACAAAGCCCTGTGACATTGAGTAGCTTTGATGAAGAGTGTGATGCATGATAAAAGGTATTTACCTGTAGAGAGATAGCTCCAGACATTCCCCTGACCCCAAGTCCAACAGTGTCCTCTGTGTGAGAAAGACAGGAGACTCCTTTTAGTTTACAAAATGTAATTGAATAGGGTTACATTTTCTTTTGCAGTAACAGTAGCTTCCTTCTCATACTGTGTGTGTTTATATCATCAACAGAGCGCTGCTTATGTTGACCATACCAGCATTGTCTCATTACTTTCAGCTGGTGGAGCGAGAAGGGTGTGTGTGTGTGTGTGTGTGTGTGTGTGTGTGTGTGTGTGTGTGTGTGTGTGTGTGTGTGTGTGAATGGGGATGTTCCCCTGGAGCATGTGGAAAAGAAGCAAACTCCACACAGAGGGCAGAGGTGGGAACTGAGTACCAACCCCAACCCCACTGGTCCGAGCCATTAAGCATTAATTAACAGTATTAATACTGATATCACTGTGTGTGTGTGTGTGTGCATGTGTGTGTGTGTGTGTGTGTGTGTGTGTGTGTGTGTGTGTGTGTGTGTGTGTGTGTGTGTGTGTGTGTGTGTGTGTGTGTGTGCTGTCGAATGGAAGCAGAGACTGAAAAAGAAGAAGTGAGAGAGGGCAAGACAGACAGCGAGACAAGGAGAGAGAGAGCACTTTTCACCAGACAGGTGCCATGTCACGTCGTAATGATGGATTGCACCACATCGCCGTCACCATGGTGACCCTGACATTGACTGACAGTTAAGGTGCCTAGTGAACTATGCATTGTACTTGTTTCCTTAACAGAAACACTGGCTCACATTAATGAACACCTGACAGTAACAGACACAAGTCCTTCCTCCAGGAGGAACGCTCATCTTTAACAATGCAGGCCTTCTGAGTGTCTCTTTAGGCTTAAAAAAAGCATGTGACAGATCATGCTATATGAGCCGCTAGCCGCTCATTCTGAGTTAATGAAGATGTTCATGCTGGGAGAGCACACACACACACACACACACACACACACACACACACACACACACACACACACACACACACACACACACACACACACACACACACAGCCTTTATGTCACAGTGGAAGCTTCCATATGGACTGAGAGAGACAAAGACACACTAAAGGTCTTGATGCATTAACAATCCTCATTTTAACCTTGAACACTTGACAGTTTTAATGCCCCTGCTGCATTCGGTACCATTTATTTGGTTGTCACATTTAGCAAATATCTATATTTTAATGATTTGTCCACTTAGGCCACCTACATTGAAACATTGAAACTAAACAGGGCAGAGAGAGAGAGAGAGAGAGAGAGAGAGAGAGAGAGAGAGAGAGAGAGAGAGAGAGAGAGAGAGAGAGAGAGAGAGAGAGAGAGAGAGAGAGAGAGAGAGAGAGAGAGAGAGAGCCTGTGATTTCACTCTGATACACACTTGACTTGCTTCAGTTTCTATCCTGACAGCTTTAAGAGCAAGTTCTGCTAATATAAACTGGCACAGTAAATACAGGTTTCTTAACTATGACCTCTTCAGACTCAGGTTCCTGTTTATTTTCACTACACTTTAAGGCCATATACTCAAATATGATTGCCACGTTCGTGTAACGCTGGTAAACAGTGCCCAAATCATCACATGCAGGCTGAAATGAATTACTCATTATGATAATAGAATACACAGAATGCACTTGAGGGAAAAAAAAATCAAACAAGGCTGGTGCTATCACACACGCTACACTGAGCCGCTTGAGCTTTATTCCTCCTAACAGCTCATTCACAGTCAAACACAAGCCTGCGCTCTGAGCATATTTAATCTCTCTATTTATCTGTCTCTCTGTCAGAAGGCTGATTGCTTAGAATGTGAAAAATACTGTATACGTGAACGTAATAAACAGAAGATGGTCTTGGACTGGGGAGTTGAGTTTGAGTTGACCTTTTGAAGCTAGGATTTGGACAACATAGAGTGTTTCAAAGTGTATATCAATACCGATAATGACATATTTAGACAAATTCAAAGGAATACTTTTAGAGGGAACCCCCTTCATATCTCCAACATCCTTCTACCAATATAACCATCTCCCTCCTCTGTACATGTCCAAATCATCTCAATCTAGCCTCTCTCATCTTGTCCCCAAAACAGCCAACCTGAGCTGTCTCGCTGATGTGTGCGTTCTTGATCCTGTCCATCTTCGTCACTCCTAAAGAGAGCCTCAACATCCTCATTTCTGCTACCTCCATCTCTGCCTCATGTCTTTTCTTCACTGCTACAGTAACCTCACTGTTCTACTTCCCTCCCTCTCATTTATACACATGTATTCTCTAAAAATTATCAACAAAATCAACGGTGTTCACACTGGACACGGTTTTATTTACGACCGCTCTGTTCTCAGGTAGCCGTGAACGTTCTGAGGTGACATGAGGCTTTGATGGAAAAGATATTACATAAACTCGCTGGAAATGGAAATTTTTATTTCATTCACACTGGTACACACTTCGATCCGCCAATGTTCGAACAAAATTCACACCCATGATTAGAGTGATTTCCTTCTCTTTCATGTAGAGGTACGTACCTCCTAACTCTGATCCCTTTGCTGTGACAGAACTGCAGCTTAACACAGGGGTGATGGGCGGCTTCAGCTTCACCTGAAAGAAAACACACCTATCACTTCATCATTCACAGGATTAGGTGCATGCTGTGGAGCATGGCTTACAGACGTCAGGAGGGGAATGAAGCTTGGTATTGATAAGTGCTTGGACTGTTGTGTTCTCTTTATACTTCAAAAACAAGTCTGCATTAAACCTTTTTCTTTTTCTTTCACAAATCTCTTAAAAACACCAACACCATAGATAGATAGATAGATAGATAGATAGATAGATAGATAGATAGATAGATAGATAGATAGATAGATAGATAGATAGATAGATAGATAGATAGATAGATAGATAGATAGATAGATAGATAGATAGATGTTCTTTATTGTCATATATAGAACACAGAAAGGACATTATTTACATTGACATTATTTAGTGTCCAGTGTCACCCAAATGGGAATGGGTTCCTTTCTGATTCTGGTTCTTCTCAAGGTTTCTTCCTCATATCATCTCAGGGAGTTATTTCTTGCAACCGTCGCCTCCGGCTTGCTCATAAAAACAATTTTATTTTATTTCTGTACTTATCTAAAGCTGCATTGAGACAATGTGAATTGTTAAAAGCGCTACACAAATAAATTGAATTGAACTGAACTGATTACACGAACGCTTCCCTGATCTCAGTCATTATGCTGCTGATTGAACACACCTGACAGGATGTTTAACTTTCCTTCAGTTTGTTGTGGAGTATACAGCACTCTCAGCTTTCATGCAGTTCTTGTTTTACGTGTATGATCTTATAGCATGACTCTTTCATGTGCCCTGTGTTGTTTGCTGAACACTTGACCTGTGCCTCTTTATTAACTTCGATTCGAGTCTGCTGATTTGGATCGCTTGTCTTTACGTCACCTCGCCAGCACTTCCATCTTCCGTCTATTCAATTTCAGTAGAATTCAATTTATTTGTATTGCGCTTTTAACAATTCACACTATCTCAAAGAAGATTTACAGACGTACTGAAACAGAATAAAGTTTAAAGTATAAAATTACTATTTGTCTTTAACGTCTATCCCTCATGAGCAAGCCGGAGGTGACGGTGGCGAGGAAAAACTCCCTGAGGTGATATGAGGAAGAAACCTCGAGAGGAACCAGACTCAGAAAGGAACCTCATCCTCATTTAAGTGATAACAGAAAGTACCAGTTTGTAGTCGAGTGGAATTAAGCAACCAAGAGCTTCTGTCTCCATGACACTAAGAAGCATCTGGCATTTTAAACAATGTGGCAGCGAGTAAGACTAATATTTTCATTCATATATAAATTGTCAAATTTCAGAAGTCTGTTTATATCTCACTTTAATAAGTGTCCACTTATCTGTGCTCTCCTTCAGCTTCACCCCTTTCAGCACAGATACCTATAAGCCAAAGCCTCAGAATCTCTACATCAGGCCTTTTTCTTCTCACTGTAATCATAAACTGCAGACAAGCTGCCAGGTGACCTCTAGAGTAAATAGTCTTAGCAATAGAGGCTTGTGCTGCAATGATGGACTGTCTTGAATATAATGACATTTGTACTTCTGCTTCATGATGTTTGAGGATTACACACTTATCGATCGCTAAAGGCAATTTTCGCACCCATTAGTCCTTTTTTTTTTTTTTTCAGAGTCTGAATCAGAGCAAAATTGATAGTTTGTGTTCATTTGTTTTGGTTCAAGCCAGAGTTAAAATGCTGTGCTGTCATTTTACATTTACATTTACAGCATTTAAGGGCAGATGCCCTTATCCAGAGCGACGTACAAAGGTGCTTAAATCTCTATCATTGAATGCATGAACTCTGGTTCGCTAGGCTTCAGACTTAAGATACCATCAGTCTAAATCACTGTTCATTTTTTCTAGTTGAAGTGTTTCATGAATAAGTAGGTCTTCAACCGTTGTTTGAAGATGACTCAGCTGCCCGGACCCCTAGGGGAAGTTCATTCCATCACCTCGGTGCCAGAACAGAAAAGAGTCTTGTAGTATACTTACCTCTTACCCAGAGAGATGGTGGGATCAGACGTTCAATGCTGATAGTTCTGAGGGTGCGAGGTGCAGTGCGAGGAGTGATGAGGGCTTTGAGTTAAGACGGAGCTGGTCCATTTTTGGCTTTGTAACAAATGGTCTATTTTGGCTTTGTAACGAGAACATGATTTTGTTCTCTCTGCTTAAGTGAACCATACATTAAAACGCTAAACCTTTACATATTTGAAAGTACTCTAAAATGGATCAGGTTCTGCAATCTGTTCTTTATACAGCGCTGCAGCTCCTCATTCGTACGAACAGCCAAATAATACAGGTAAATTTTGTCAGCTGATATTTTCTTCTAAGCCAGCCTCCAGTTTCAGTGGATCTACTGTAATTCTGCATAATATTTTATTCACATTAGCATTAAATCTGAATTTAAGCACTTGTTTTATTTTTATTTATTACCGTTCTAAAGACGTCAAGCAAACGTGACAGGCTTGAAATCTGGCTGCATCTGTTAGCCTCAGGGCTACACAGAACCACACGGTTGAGTTCACTTGGGATGTTTTGTATTTAGACCTAATTCTCTTCAGTTTTCCAAGCAAAGCTGTGCACTGCATATTTTCAAGCAACATGGGGCAACAAAATAAACACACACACACACAAACACACACACACACACACACACACACACACACACACACACACACACACACACACACACACACACACACACACACACACACACACAAACAAACAAACACATATGAGTTATTCACTCCAAGTACTTTTTTAGGTGAACAATCTTTGAAAAGCTTAAAAGCAAACACAGATTGTGAGTTCTTCTGCTCTTGAGACGGTCCAGTCCAGTATTAGTGACTTCTTCATGACGGCTTAAGAAGTAGCCTTATGCCTTATACTATGGTGAAATATGGAGCAGATTTTCTGTATAATAAAGTGAGTTACAAGCACTTAAACAGAAAACTAAGAAGCAATTGCACAAGTATAATTATTAAATTGGAAAGTTTAATTGTTTGGCAGAGGAGTGAGCCTGGGGGGTTGAACTTACTGTAGTCTTGAATTACACTTTTATTTCATTAATTATTAATGATTAAACAGTTAAATTTTCTCTCTCTCTCTCTTAAAAAAAATGCAATTTAAATTTAATTTACTCGAAGTCGAAGTCTAAACAGATTAAACCACCTCTCAGGTGTGCCTAGGCAATATGTTCGATGCAGTGTTTATGTGATGCACCTACTGTGAATTCAGGGTCAGAAAAAAGCTCCTGATTTATTTCAGGGTCTGGCCTTGAGCAGCAGTGAGAGCTAACTGGCTCCCAATTGATTTAGTAACTGTAACAGTCTCACTGATGCATGCAATGAATGAATTGCTAAAACATATACCCAAAGTGTATATTAAATCATTTAATGCTAATGATTTAATACACAACACTAATGACCAACACTTATTTTGCACACAGTACCCAGTATGCCTGATGCAATTTGGGACACAGCCTTGATTTCTTTCTGAATGTGTACACAACTTCCACAAGATTCCAGCAAGAATGGGCCGATTTCCTTTCTATTCCTTACTAAAATTTCGCTTTTAAGTGTTTTTAAAGATTTCCTAATAGTCTATTTATCTACCCATCTATTTTCTGTACTGCTTCTCCAAAATAAAGTCATGCAGATCCTGGAGTTTATTCTGGGAGCCTTAGGGCACAAGGCAGGAGACACTGTGGACAAGGTGCTAACCTATAACAGAGCACAATCACAAACAAGGACAGAAAGACCTATTCACACACTATGGGCTATTTAGAGATGTCAAACAGCCTACAGAGCATCTCTTTGGACTGAGGAAGAAAAGTGGAGTACAGTATACATGCTGTATGAAGCATTGAGAGAACATGCAAACTCTGAACACAAAGAGTAGAGGCTGGAATCAAACCCCCAACCTTGGAGGTGTTGTACTCAGCAGATCAGAATCAATATTTAAAGCGATTATTTAACATCACTATATTTTTATTGCTAATAAATTAATGGGGACAGGAATAAAGGCAAAATAAGCTGGAATTTCACGCTATCACATAGGTCGCAAATGTGTACTTTTGTCGTGTGTGTCTGAGACAGAGAATAAATTAAGAAGCACAACAGAGCTAAAATAGAGTTACTAGAGAGCTGGGTTGTCTGTGCACTCTACCACTCCTCTACCTGTACATCCATTAGTGCTGAGTAAGCGCTTCTATCCTAGAAAATAGCTGTGCTTGCAAGTTTGCCAGATATTTATGATTTTGTTACCATCACCTCTATATACCTCTATATATCTATATATGCTTTTGAAACTTGCTTTCCTTCTTAGTTATTTGGTTTTTTTATTTATTTTTTGATCTAAACAATTTCAATTTCCTTTCCATTCAGTCTGATTGCGTGAACTCTACAGGCAACGTGGAATCAAACCTGATTAGAGTGATTTTTCCTCTATATTTTTTTATCTCCTTATGTATTACAGAGGACTTGGTGTTGTATACTGGAGACATGGCAGATATGAAAGAAAAAAAATTAAGCGAGAGGGAGATAGGAGAAGAAGTTGGAACTGACAGACACTAATACAGTAGGAGGCACAGGATGCTGTTCGGTTCGAGTTACAGCTTCTACGTCTGAGGCAAACATTTCAAAGCAAGTGAAGTGAAAAACTTTAGCATCAACAAGCACTTGAACGAAACATAGCAAAGTTTGCATTGGAAAAATGACAGCAAAATATAAATAAATATATATTTGTACTAATTGGGATTCACCGAATGAGGACATTAATTAATATTCAATATAGTATGTAATTTTTGCTGATTTGATTTTCAAGAACAAAGTAATACAGTAAATAGCACTATTTCTTATAAATCTTCACTCTATGGCTAACAGTTTGTGGACACCTGATGCTCACATTCATAATAAGACTGTTGAATTTATATCTCATTCCATATAATAAGTGCCACTCTTTTTACACGGATTTCCACTAAATGTTGGAGCGTGACTGTGGAGATTTGTGTTCATTCAGCTATAAGAGCGTTAGTGAAATCAAGAACTGATGTCCGGTGAGAAGGTTTGAGGTTAGGGCTCTGTGTAGGACACTCGATTTCTTCTATAGCGGCAATGTCAATGTTTTATAGTGGCTAGAAGTTTTAGTTCCAGCGAAGAGAAAAACATTTATGTGGATGAACTACTGTACATATGGTTCAGGTGTCCACAAGTTTTTGTCCATATAATGTATATAACTAAATATATTTTATTTTTATTCTAACCTAAATGCAACCATTTGAAAAGCATACATTCATTTTAACAGCTTTTGTAACAGCAGAGTCATTTTTAAACCTATGTTTTTAGCGCTTACCTTACAGGTGATGCCATCCTGTTGAACTGCATTATTTTTCGGACTCTCCTTCCTCACCACGTGTCTCTGTAAAGGCAGCCAACCGAACCGAACTGAAGCGAGGCAGCACACTTTGGCTCTCTGAGTGCTCGGTCCTGTCTTAATTTGTACCTTTTCTTTGCTCTCCAGTCCAGAACACATAGACTCCAGACTGCTCTGAGAGCTTGATACCAAACTAGGGCTTTCACTCCAAGGTGTGTTGCTCTTCTGGAGGTAAGGAGGCAGCTCATTAGATTGTAGACTGTTAAATGTTTGTAGCCACTCGTCCTTAAGTCTACCTTCAATACAGCTGTGTGGACGAGCTGCACGAGGAGGCCTATCCCTGGAACATTCCTCTCCTGAGCTCTTTACTATGTTAGACTTGGCCTCCTGTCCAACTCGCCTCTGAAGTATAGGTTGTTGTCTCCAGCTTTCAGATTTTATATCCATGGTGATTAGCTTATGCAAAATGCACAAATACACAAGACAAGTCTGTTTAAATGCCGAGGTAACCAGCTAGGAGTTAAAAAGTATTCGGGCTGTGGCCCAGAAAAACTTCATCGACTCTAAGAAACAGGAACGCTGAAGCAATTTTCTGTATTTTCAATTTCTGTATTTTCTGTATTTGCAATTTTCAATATTTCTGAAAGCAGCTTAAAATAAATATATTAATGAACTTGCATGCTGTAGAAGCTTGGAATAAGGTGTACTTTTCACACGTAAGAGCTGAACAATCAGAGTGCAGTGTGAGAGCAGCTGGTATTGTGAATAGAGTTTTGTTTACCTAATTTTGTGGTAGTCCCAGAGAGAACAGATCAATCTGCAGAGTTATTAGATGCAAAGGAATCATCTAACTGCTCCAAAACTTCTTTAGTAGAAATATTAGGGAGGACATTGCTATTAAACTCTCTCTCTCTCTCTCTCTCTCTCTCTCTCTCTCTCTCTCTCTCTCTCTCTCTCTCTCTCTCTCTCTCTCTCTCTCTCTCTCTCTCTCTCTCTCTCTCTCTCTCTCTCTCTCTGTTACTGCTTGTGCTGCTGGTGGTGCCGTCTCCAGTCAAGCATGAATATGACTGTGCATGTTGCTCTGAGTGAACAAAAGACTTACAGAAAAGCTCAATATCTACCACAGTGTGTGTGTGTGTGTGTGTGTGTGTGTGTTTGATTGTTTGTGTGTTTGTGTGTCTATGTGTATGTAAATCAGCTTCTTTTTTTGGCTTGAAAGCTTCTTTTTGTTTCTTTCACTATTGGCCTTCACTTTTGGAGACTGTGTTGGATGTAGACACCAAGGTGCCACGCTCTTATTTCTACAACACCAATCATCCACTCATCAATTATAAAACTGAATCAAAAACTGAATCATCGATAGACTGAATCTATTATAACAGAATACAGCATCAAAAGATATGAAGTAAGAGGAAGATGAGAGCGTGTACAATGTTTAATAAGTATACTGGATCTTTCAGTCTAGGGAGGTCAAAACAAACCATTTTTTAAACCTCCTTTTTTTCATTGTAAGAAATAGTTTTTATGAACAGCAGTTTATTAAATGCGATCAAGCTTCTAGATTTTTTTTTGTTTTTTTTTTTTTGTTTTTTTTTTTACACATTATTCATCAGTACACGAAAATATTCTTTTTTGTTCCTGTAATCTGTCTGCTAGATCCTGTCCTGTCACTGGCCATAATGTTGAGAGAAAGATCAGATCCCTGTTAGTGTGCATGTTTTTCATGTGGGTGTCAGAAGACTAATAGCTAAAAGCTCTATTCTTGTCATGGGATTGCTGAGTATTGGAGCTGAAAGGAGACATTGGGTAGCATATGAGAGGAACAGCTTGTTTCTGTTGCTATCAACATCACCCACGTGTTTTCTGAAGTCTCACTAAAATACTCCAAGCCCTTGGGTTAAGGTCACTGATCTGCTCCTGGAGTTTTTCTCCATAGAAATTACAGCTTATTTAAAGGACACAGAGGTACCTTTATATAAAATTAAGTGGAGATTATTAGATCATAACAACCATGGTTGTACCTATTTATTTTGTTTTTGTTTTTTTGTGGTGGATTCATTTATAATGTGTAAGGCTTTGCTGAAGTAACCAAAGGTGCAGATTGAATATTTAAAAAAGTGTCTACTACAAAGAGGGGCAGAGTGTGTGCGGAGTTTGCATGTTCTCCGCGTGCCTCGTGGGTTTCCTCCCCGGGTCCAAAGACATGCATGGTAGGTTGATTGGCATCTCTGGAAAAATTGTCCCTATAGTGTGTGATTGCGTGAGTGAATGAGAGTGTGTGTGTGTGTGTGTGTGTGTGTGTGTGTGCCCTGCGATGGGTTGGCACTCCGTCCAGGGTGTATCCTGCCTTGATGCCCGATGACGCCCGAGGTAGTTCGGATAAGCGGTAGAATATGAGTGAGAGAATGAGTGTCTACAACAAACAAAACTATGGAGATCCCAAATTGGCCTTGCTTTCTATATGGAAGGAATGGAATGGGACGTTACGCCATCCCACCATTGCAGCAGCACTAGCTGTTGTACAACGATGAAGGCACACAGCATTTACCTATGACTGTGTTATGTAACCTCATGAAATGGCAAGAGGAACAGTTTGAAAAGATGGCATTGGCTACATGTTGGCCCTCACCAATGGGAGCTGTTAATGTATAATGTATAATGGAAAAAGCTGGCTGGTGGGTGAGAATTAACCGGTGACCAAAGTAAGAAGAAAATGATGGATGTGTCTAGACCCATCTTTATAGTCCCTTTGCAATTTTGCACACTGTACGGCAAAAACTTTTGTATGTGTAAATAATCATCTAATTTTAAAGATGTCTTTAAAAACCTATATGCAATATTGGAATTCATCATCTACGTCTAGACTGCTAAAAACATTGTGTAGTCAAAATCATGTTAATGAAGGGTAACTGTGTTCAGTATGATGTTAGTTTTACCATTTAACAGCAGACTTTGTGCTTAAGACTTTGCAGCTCAACAATCAGCCTTCACCAAGAAATGCTACATTTCTTCTTCTGGTGATCCTTTGTGTTGATTCTTACTTTAGCGTTATTGAAGTGAATATTAAGAGAGTAGCATAGTTTTACACAATTAACACTACAGTCATATGTAACATCAAAGTTTTTATTTATTAATTTCACAGTGCTTAATTTGGCTGGGAGGTGCATGCATATTACGTACACAGTTTACAAACTAACATCAAACTGGTGACATCTAGAATCCTGGTTTTAGCACCTCTTCAGTTCAAAGCCCAAAACACCGAGCCAGGAAGACGTGACACGCAAAGTCAGTGCTGTGGGATTCAACAAGGGCGGCTAATGCTCAGCTTCTCTTCAGCGTGTATACAAAGTGAACTCTGCTCTTCATCTGTTTAGACACTATAACAAAGCCGACTGTGTGTCGCTCTGTGCTTGTCCTCGGTTTTGAAATAGAAACTGTGTAAACTATCCAAAGCATGACAACATAACAGCGTATCTGGTTAGATACACACTTCCTGTTCAGCCTAGAGGGAAGTGAGGCAGATGAGTGGTTGGCAAAGGAAAGATGAACATCGCCCTCTTCTGAGAGTGTGACTGATGCAGGTTGGTCCAGCAGGGCAATAATTTATTTATACACATTCATTACAATGGGCTGATGAGATTATTTCAGGAAAACTGAAATGCTGTATGGGATGAAATAGCAATCAATTACAGGGAATCTCTCTCTCTCTCTCTCTCACACACACACACACACACACACACACACACACACACACACACACACACACACACACACACACACACACACACCAATCCACCTAATGGCATGTTTTTTAGAGGTAGAAGGAAACCAGAGAACCAAAAGAGAACCTAAAGGAAACTTCTGATCTGATACAATAACTAATGACTTATTATTATGCCTCAACATCTAATAATGCATATGCTGAGGTGTGTGTCATAAAAAGAACTGCTGGATTTTTTAGGCTAAAATGTGTTCGATGTGGTAATAAAGGCTACAACTATGAGCGAGAAAGCTGTCTGTGTGTCTGGTGGCTTTGGCTCAGCGTCTTCTGCTGGAGGTAAGGGCTTAATTAAAGGGTGTGCTGTGCAGTGCAAACTCTATAATCTCACGCTCATGTTTCCTGCCCTGCTGCTGTCGATGTCCTGAAGAGATGTCACATTACTGATCATCATTTCCTCTATTTTGTTTATGCTTGATCCTGTGAGATTAGGAGCCAAACTTATACAGTTATTCAGTTATTGAAGGGTCAGGATGGACGTGATGCACCTGTACATAGATATCATCAACAGAACATGCAGAAGGTTACATTTCTTTCATTGCCAGTATATATAAAGACAGCATATATATTGTTTATTCAAGATAACATGTAAGCATGAAACCTGACAAACTTGTATACTGTAATTAATCATAAACACATTTATTCTTCTGTACTTTGGTTTTTTTCCTAACATATGAAATATTTATTCATTTTTCTTTGTCTTAAACCTCCTCTTTGTTTACATTTTTATCTGTATCCATTTTATTTCTGTTTGCCACTTTTGTTTATTGTTGTTTATTAGTATTCTTCTTTATACCTATTAGCTTGGAATGTAAAAAGGGACTGAAGAAAATTATTAATTATAACTAAAACAAATTTAATTGTATTCATTTTTAAAAATTAAATGTAAGAAATTCATTTTTAAACTCAGATTGAATTTGTATTCGTAACACATGCAATGCAACATGCGGTGGAATGCTTTTTATGACATTTATTGTGAAATAAAAAATAGTCAAAAATGGGATTTAAAAGTAAAATAAAATAAAAAATTTACTGTACAGAACAGAGGAACAATAAATAGACAAAATCTAAAAAAAAATTAATTAATTAAAAAAAAAAAAAAAGCATGTGAATATGGTTGTGAATGTGGTTATAGTTTCTCTGCTTACGTGCAAATTGCGTTCCAGCTGATGTGGGTGTTGTGCAGAGAAGTCCAGCAAAGTCCAAGCTCCAGGTTTTGTCCTGGTCCTTGCCCACTTTGTTCTTTCTGTTTGCCTACAGACATCTGAACCACTTAAAGGTGGGGTCTCCGTTGTTTGAAAGCCAATGTTGACATTTGAAATCGCCAAAAACAAACACACCCCTAAGCCAAATGGGTCCCACCCCTGTTTTGATAGCTCCGCCCACACATACACCAGACAAGTACAGTATAACCCAAATATAACCCAGACAAGTATTATGGCGGAACCTGTTGAGGCAGCTGACCAAGGGTATATTTTTATCAATAAATAAACTCAATGAGTAATACTATGGTAATACAGATGTGTTTTTGTAGTACTGTGTGTTGTACCGTGAAAGGTTTATCTCCGTTTCACGCGGAAGACGTTCAGTTCTCTCCAGCGCTGGAAAGATGATTCTATATTAACACGTCCTACTTCTTGCCTTATCGTAAGCCTTTCTTTGCTTTCTTTCTTGGTTTTTATCCTCCATGTCAATGTTAAAACTGCTTTCTGCTAATGTCACACATGCGCACTGAACACTCTCTCCACCCACATTGACAAGACACGCCCCTTTATGCTCACTGGCTACACGTTCGTTTTGTTTTTGTTTTTTTTTGGCCGCCCAATGCAGTTATCTGAAGCATTTCTCAAACAACGGAGACCCCACCTTTAAGCATAATTATTATTTCATTAAATGAATATATTAAAAATAAGCCTATGCAAAAAATATGTATATATATATCATGGTGTAAAGCATCACGTGAACAGCATACAGTTTAGATAAATTATTAAAAACACAGTATGTGTCCCTTTCAGTTGTGTGTGCAAACCCTATAGGGTCGCAGTGCTCTTCTTTCTAAAGGAATCTATATGGAAGCTTTTTTTTTTTAAGTGTATTGTGCACTGTGTGTATTAATGTAACATGTTGGAACGGTTTCTTCTTTCTTTCGAGGCTATTCTTTATGACAGGACTGTATGATCTTGAATAAAAATGATCCTCATAACCAACTGTGCTCTTTCTTGCACTTGATGCTTTTCGCTTGTCATTTATTGCTACTCAGAATTGAACCCTGGAGCCTCTCATACTCTGCTTACTGTGTGCAATTTCTCCTGCTCTGTCTGTGTCCGTGTCCGTGTTGGTTTCCTCTAGGGGAAGCATGCTGTTGTGAACTTATTAAAAGGGTTCCCCAGAGGGAGATGCCAAACAGCCCTTTAGGATATGACAGAACATTTTTTTCCTCTGCACATGCTTATAAATACATACTTAAAATTTCTCAGTAGTTGATAATCAATATTATTTTCTAAAATGTTTTTATTTTATTTTCTTGCAGCATATTAATTGAATTTGACTGAAAAAAACAACTTGATGGTGCACAGAATGCTTTGGTGCATTACACCTACATGTACAGGGCTTTGAAAGCTCGGATCACGCTCTCCTTTAGGTTCTCTGATATTCTTCTTACCATACGCTTGTCCTGGAATTGACTGACGAAAAACAAATAAAAATCTTTTCTTCCCATAGTAGATTAAAAGCTTATGTCTTTTGACTCCCTGCACCACATGAATCAAATGTGGCTAGAAATATAAACACAATTAGTCATAAAGTAAATAGATGAATTGCGTACAATTGTGGCTACCGTAGATCTAGCCTGAAGTGTCTATAGATCTATAACCTAGTCTTGGAATAGAAGTCACATATAACCAGTTGTTGTTGTTGTTTTTTTTTTTTAGATAATTCAAGTAAAATAACCACACACAAGGCTTAGAGAAATTTAGTTTCTTGATATTAAATGAATCAATATAATTAACAATCCACATTAAAATGCCCTTGTTAAATATCTTCTGAACGTCTTTTAAAGAAATTGGCTGCAAGAATGTTCCGGTCTTATTTAAGGAATTTAAGACATATTTAAGACAAACTCAATGAAGTTTTAATCAAATACATAAATAAAATGTGATCCATTGTTTAACAAAATACCAAAAAAGAATCTGTAATTTTATTTTGAGAAAAAGAAATCATTTATTCTGTTTTCTCCAGTCATACTGAAGTGTAATAAAGGCATGTAGGATGTGCCTTCAAAAAAAAAAAGAAAAGAAAAGAAAAGAAAAAGTACTTTTTGTACAATGCTGCATATTTTTTCTGTCTAGACAAGTGCTTTAAAAATGTACTCTGTTACTCGCAATGAAATCCCAATCAAAAGAGAAAGTCTGCTGTTTTATTCACACTATATTTTTAGGAGAACAACAATGTGCTTTGACTCCTTTGATATGTGTGTGTGTGTGTGTGTGTGTGTGTGTGTGTGTGTGTGTGTGTGTGTGTGTGTGTGTGTGTGTGTGTGTGTGTGTGATCCAGTGCATGTGTGTTTTCTCTCCTCCTAATTTGATATGTCATGGTATAATGGTTATTAATTGTTTGTCAGAATCCCCTCAAGGCTGCACAGATAATCCTGAATGTTAATGTTTGCTAACGGAGCAAAAGGTAGAGGCCTGTCAAGCCCGAGCCGTCTCCTCCAGGAATTTAATACGAGAGGTAAACAGAAATATAACAGCTTAGACAGTGATGGATGGCAATATAGCTTGTTCCGTTTTCATACATAGTGGGAACTGTATCTCAAATACGATATGTTGATAAGAGGGGGAAAATAATGTACAGGAGCGTGTAATATGGCAATATTTTCATTTTGGTAAGTGTTATCAGTGTCACTAAAGTTATTACGAAGTTTAACTGTTCTCAAAGATTTTTTTTTTATAAAGAGACACCTTTATTTCTTGTTCTAATTCAGTCAGTGTCACACAAACATTTATCTAGTTTTTGATATTGTCATCGTCATGAATGCATGGTCCTGATTTCATCCTAAAACTGAAAAAAAAAAAAAGCTCTGAGCTTTGATCTCGAGCTCTTGTTCTCTGTGTGGGTTTCCTCCTGGTTCCAAAAACCTCCATGAAACATGCAGGTTGGTATATTGGCTGAGCTAAATGACCCCTACATGTGATCTTGGGGTGTTTGCTGCCTCCTGTCTGTGCTTCCAGGATTATATCTTGCTCCAGCATGAGCCTACAAGGACAAACCAATTACAGAAGATTAATTCATGAACTAACATGAATCTTTGTGTAACCAAGGCTTAAGCTGATGAGGGAGCTGAGCTTTGTGCCTTTTTTTATTTAATTTCTTTGATCTTTTTCATTTTATTTTTTTATTAAATTTTATTTTATTTTATTTCTACCCCTCCCCATATTATTTTACTTGATTGATTTGATTGACTGTCATGAAGAAGTATTTTGCTTCATGTCATACTGTGTATGTGACCAAGAAAATTTCAATTTGAGATACTTTATATGGTCAAAAGTATGTGGACCCCGTACCATCACACGTATGTGTTTTTTACCCAACCTGTTTTTTACCCAAATTGTACAGAATGTCTTTGAATGCCGTAGCGTTAAAATTGACCTCGACTGCATCTAAGAGGCATAAACCTGTTCCAGCATGACAATGTATCTGTGAACAAATCAATCTCCATAACTGCACAGAGCCCTGACCTCAAACCCACTCAACCTCTTGGGCATGAACTGGAACACTGACTTCACCCCAGACCTCTTCACCGAACATCAGTTCATGACCTCAGTAATGATTTGTCATGTGCACACACTTTTGCCCATATAGTTTATATAGTTTAAAAAAATGGAAAAAGAATGACTGTAATGTAAAAGGTCTTTGACAGCTAATTGATTAAATTGAGGACATAAAAAAATGATATAACAGCTATTTAAACATTATTATTTTCTCAATATCAGAAAACACTATATAGCATATAAAAGGTTCAGATATCGACATGATCCATAAGTACTGTTTTGAACCAGCAGCTGAAATTAGTGAATGCATGAAAACAAGAACTTGCCTTTTTTTTTAATTTATCAGATATAGCAATAAATAATAAAACTGATCAAATAAGTAATGAATAAAACATGATAGCCATTATAAATAAAACATGCCCAGTCATTACACCCTGGTTATTTTCACAAACAACACATCTGGAAGTTATTTAATCCTCCTGTATCAAAGTGTTTGCTAAGGACGGGTCTCATTTATCAATCTGGACAGAAACAGATTTATTCATAAATCATTTGTATGAGTGCTTACACAATATATGAACTGTTTCTGTACTAACATTGTCTTGTAAATAATGTATTTATTTGAGTGCCACACTGAAAAACAAACACATACAAACCTACTGTACAGCTGCCTCTAGTCATACTACTACTTTTAGCAATGACTGTAGAGTAAATTTCCCCAAAAAACGTCAGATTTGTTTGGAATCGATTCCTCAAAAATGACTCACCTTTAATGGAACCGATTCAGATCATACGGTACCTGATTCCAACATCGTGATTCGTTTACATATTTTTTATTTACCCTTTTCCCCCCATCATAGAGAAAAGATCACACCGACGATAAAGCAAACTGAATTGAATATTTTAATGTAATTAAAATTTAAATTTTAACTCTACTCGGCTGATTAGAGCTGAAACCACGTGACCAAAAGTTTGTTCTGTGAGTGCGCCCTCTCGCGGTTCATACAGGTAACGATGGAAAATGGCGCCTAGATGCGGCTTTCCAACAGTGTAACAGTGCAGACAACAACACAGAAAAGTCCAGGAGGAAAAGCTGTGGATGTGTCCGGACCGGTGAAGACCGTTCAGAGCTGATAGTTTGTGAATTTGATTGAGGATGACGCGCTGGATTCCTACCAAGAAGGAAAAGTACGGAGTCGGTGAGTTGAGTTGAGCCGAATGCTGAATATGACTCCCTCGGTTTTTTTTATATTATTTATTTAATTCTTTTCTATGTAAAACGCGCCACTTTATTTTTCCCTGCGCACTTTATGGATATGGAAAGCTGTGTTAAGTTATTTCCTAGTCAGTAAATAAAAAACGTGGATTAAACGTGTTGGATTTGAATAAATGCAAAAGTTTTTAAGACTTGAACAGTTTTCTCACTTGGAGACTCGCCCCTGGTTCCTGTTGGTTCCTGATGGTTCCTGTGTGCAGGCCTGGTGGGAATGATGGAGCACTGATTACAGATTAACGCTCGAGCGCTGATACTTTGTTATAATCGTAATCTCATCAAACAGCGTCGATACTTAGTTTCTTCTCCTGTAACTTTTGTAGCTGTTTATTATTTAGTTTCCTGTCTGAAAGCGACCTGGAGCTCAAGTCGAGCTTTTTTTTTTTACAGCACTGATTTGTTTATAGCCTCGTGTTTGTTATGGAGAACAACAACAAAGAAACTAATAAATAAATAAATAAATAAATAGGTGATTTATTTGAATGTGTTGTGGATATTGAGTGAAGGCAGGTTTCTGGGAAGGCTTCTGGGAATGTGGTCTTGTTAATACATGTTTGTGTGTGTGTGTGTGTGTGTGTGTGACCGGCTGCTATCGGAGCTGGAAAGCCATTGCAATTTTTTTTCCTTCCAGCGCTTTCTGGTGCTTTTTTTGTTGTAAACATCCGGGAATTCAGGGCTCAGTCAGGACCTCTTATTATCCTGTGTTCCTGATAAGAATGTCAGCCTTTAATATCCACATCCACCTTATAGGATCTTCTTTACTTTATGCTGCTGTTAGAATATTTCCTCATCTTCAGTGAGCACTTTATTCTGTCAGGATTGTGGGGAATCCAGAGATAGACCTCGTCCTGAGAAACACACAAACACACCAAGGGGTAATTTAGCCTTGTCTGCACACACACACACACACACACACACACACACACACACACACACACACACACACTGTTACACTACAGCTATAGGCTCATTGTTATAATAAAGACTTCTGTAGTATAGTATAGAAGATACAGCTGTAGTATCTTTAGTCTCCTTCATTCTTTAACACTTTGCCTGAAATCAGTACAGAGATGAAGAGACTCTATAACACTTATAATAAACTACAAATGTTCAGCCATGAATTCTAACTTCTCTCTTTTTTTCCTCATTTACCTTCTCTCTCTCTCTGTCTCTCTCTCTCTCTCTCTCTCTCTCTCTCTCTCTCTCTCTCTCTCTCTCTGTCTCTCTCTCTCTGTGTCACTCTCTCTCACTGTCTGTCTCTCTGTGTTTCTGTCACTCTCTCTCTCTCCCTCTCTCTCTGTCTTTTTATTTCATTACTTCTTTCTTTCTGTTTCTGTCTTTCTGTCTCTCATCTTTCTTTTTATTTTTTCAGGTTCTTTCTAGCGTCTAGGTGTCTGTCAATTTTTTTTTACAATCTGTCTTTCTTTCACTGCCTAAATCTCTTCTTTGTCTTTTCTTTATCCTTCTTTCCCCCTATTTTTGTCTCTCTTGTCTCTGTCTCCATCTCTTTTTTCTCCTATATGTCTCTGTCTGTCTTCAGATTTCTGTTTGTCTTTCCTGCTTTGCCTCCATCTGTCATTGCATTTCTTTTTCCTGTTCCTTCCTCTTCTCTGTTTTTATCGCCGTCATACTATTTTTATCTCTTTTTAATCAAATTTTCTATTTCTATCTTCGTTTTTCCCTCTTGCTTTTTTGATCTGTCTTCCTGTTTCTGACTCTGTGTCTCTTTCTATGACATGGTCTCTCTCTGACTGACTCTCTCTCTGACTGACTCTCTCTCTGACTCTCTTGCTCTGATCATGTCCATAAACATGCCCATAAAGACTCACCTGTAGTCTTTATGGGCATGTGTTCACCCATGTCCATGGAAGTTGTCCTGTTTGAAAATGAATGATATCTGGTCACTTTGTCTTTGAGTCTCTGTATTTGTGAATGCACTGAACTTGGGGCTGTGACTGTATTTTGCAGCTCAGCAGCAGATTATGTCCGTGTCAGTAAAGGTGACTGAAGTGTTTAACTGATGTGAGCTGCAGTAGTTAAATGTGCTGATTCAAATGACAACAACAACTATATTGCAAAGAAGGCAAAGATACACAGGGGTGTTAACCACAAGGCCCTGCTGTAGTTTGAGGTTTGTGTGTGTGGGTGTGTATAAAGGTAAAAGTGCTTTCCTGCTTATTAATGATGAAAAATGTTCAAATAAACCAAAAGTGCACTGCTGATCTGATATAAATGAAGCACTGATTAAAGTCAGTGACGAGTCACTCGAGTTCCTCATATACCTGGGACATTTTACTCTGAACATGTTTTCTCACAACACTTCATTGTTCCAAGTCCAAAACTCTGCAAACTTCCTTTTCCTTTGCTGATTGTTTCGGTACAAAGTGTGTGTGTGTGTGTGTGTGTGTGTATATATATAAATGCTATAATAAAAGCTATCAATCAGTACAACTGACATTGTATTAAAGAAAAATTGATTATGATCACAAAATGAGTGTTGCAGCGATATCGTGTGTGTGCGTTAGTCTGCTTGTGCATGTGTGGTTGTTTGCACATTTGAGTGTGGTTAGTAGTGTGTGTGAATGTGCGTGAGCGCTTGGTATGGGGGGGTGTTTGTGTGGGTGCTTTGTGGGGTGCGTGGTGTGTGCATGTGCTCGGTGGGGTGTGTGAGGGTGCTTGGTGGGGTGTGTGTGTGTGTGTGTGAGGGTGCTTGGTGGGGTGAGGGTGCTTTGTGGGGTGTGTGTGTGTGTGTGTGTGTGTGTGTGGGTGCTTGGTGGGGTGTGTGTCACTGACAAATCATATACAACACACACACACACAGCATTGCATTCCTGGTCCAGCTGTAATGGCAAATTGACGAAGAGTTTAAAAACTTCAAAGGTTTTAATTTCAAAACCATTTCCTAGGCTGATTTGCTGAACTCCGTGTCACTTTACCTCGAGTGGAACACCAGCATTATGTCCAGCCAGCAGGGATGTATATTGGCACAGAGAAAATCACATGCCACCTTATTCCATCAGCTACTGCTAGCTATAACACACACAACTGACCTGAGATCAATACATCAGTGATTTAGCAATCAGTCACGACTCGCCTGCCTCGGGAATAATAAAGAAAAATCGCTCCGCTTCTTAAGACGGACAAGTGAACTTTCATGTCTTCTAGAGCCGAGGGTACGACAGTGGATCAATTTCCAGCAGCAGGCTGTACGCTCTGTGGTTTTATCACGGCTTGTTTTGAAAGTTAGCTTCAGGCAAACCTCATGATATGCACTTTTATTTACTTCTTTTGGAGAAAGTTGTTGGTGGACGTGAATCAGAATAAAAAAGTTATGGACCGTTACTGAAAAACGCAATATCCCCGTTGTCATGACGATGTTTATTTCGTCCGGCTACTCAAAGCATGAGCAATTCTGTCACGGCTTCTGTAGCTGATCCTCTATCGTGATTTTATTTACTTTTTTTATTCAATAGAACACATTTATGTAAATTATTTAGCAGAAGGCAGCGCGTCGGACCAGAGACTCGCGCTGCGTTCAAAACAACTCGCAAATTCTGATTTTCCGCCGTTGCCAGCATGCGTGGCTAGAAAAACATGGATGCACATGCAGACTGTGTAGTCAGTGTTTATACAGGGGGTCTGAACAGTCAGGAACAGATGAAAGCAAAACCACATACTTCATTTTGTATTTATTATTTACTACATATTCTTTACATGTTCACCCGCACGCTTGATGCATTATTCACCTGATTTATCAGGTATCTGGTATTGTGGAGTTTGCTCAATATATTGTATGAATAAATATTCGGCTCAGCATAATCATGATTTCGGACTTGCTCAACATCGTAGATTCAGTAAGCAGATTGAAGCGGATCGTGTTGTTAATCGATCTAAGGCACGTGGTTTTAGTATCATTTGTTCAGAAGTAAAGAATCCGCTTCGGTTGCTGTCGATGATGTGAACATGCATATTTGTTGTTGATGTATTCATGGATGGAGACTTCAAAGCACTTTTGTGCATCGCTCTGGATAAGGTGGTCTACTCAAAGGCGTAAATATTGTATAAACGTCTGTCTGGTTCGAGCCAGAAAATTCGACTTAAACCGAGTTAAAAGGTAAAAGGAAACTCCCTTCACCATTCGGTCATGATAGTTGCTCATTTAGAACTGGACCTTTTTGCAGACCTCTTTGTTCAGAGAGATTTACAGAAGTGCTTTAAATCCTGATATTGCCTCCATTGGACACACTGACTAAGAATACTATCAGTCTAATATAGAAGTTGTCGCTGATGGTCATCAGGCGATGTTTGTTTGAAGATTCAACTCTTAGGACATCTAGAGGAAGTTTGTTTCCCCTCCAACATGGAGTCTTGACGTAGGTCATCTTTAAGGAGTGTGGCGCAGTGCAGATAGTGATAAGCGCTTTGTGGCTTTGTAGACCAGCATCAGTGTTTAAATCTGATTCAGGAAGCTACAGGAAGCAAGCGGGCGAAGCTCAGCAATGGGGTGGAGAGGGAGAAAAGTCACACAGCTGCATCAGTTGAAGAGGTTGAATGGTGCCAAGAACAAGGAACAGCAGACCAGTTTCTAAATGAGAAGAGACCTAACAAGCACCTGAGTTACCTGTGCGGATAGAAGCACCCGAATCCCTTTTTTGTTATAAAGGACAACAGCATGTGCGTGTCATAATAGCAGCGTGAATAGAAAACGAAAGTCGATCACTTGTTCACCTCAAGGTTGGATCGGAGATGTCTTCAACCGATTTGTGAACTCCTCTCTGAAATACATAAAGTAGCTCGTATTTTTCCTGTTTGCTTAATATAAAGTTTTGTGTGCTGTTTCCTTCCAACAGAGTTTTAGACTCATGGCATCCTTAGTCTGTGACCTAACAACCCAGTATAAATTTATTCATGGATAGAGACTTCAAAGCACTTTTAAACCTTTGGATCAGAGCGTCTACCAAATGCCGTAAATACGAACGTTTTCAGGTCGTTCTTAGTAGGAAATGACAGCGTCCTGTGTTAAAGCTGTCCTGTAAGTTTGGTTAATGCTCTGTCCTGCTTAGCATAAACAGTCCTGTATGATCTATCATGGGCCTTCAAACTGTTACATCGTTCATCTATAAAATATCACTGTAGCTGCAGAGAGCAATAGAAATGTAGGTTTATGGACTGGAGGTTAATAATTATTGGGGTTGTCGGATTTGTAGGCTTTTCAGTTCTCAGTAATATATCATGAATTTAATATTACTGTCCTAATAAAAGCCAATAAAATTTACTACTAACCCGTGTTGTATTTTGTCTTTAGATGTTAGAGAGTAAGGTGCTGAAATGTAAAGGAGGCGACGCTCTTGTCGGGGGCACAGAGCTGAAGCGGGTTATGTTGTCCCAGTGTTCAGTGCAATCGGGTGTGTTAGGGCAGCGAAACACTCCGCTGGGCGCCAAACGGCTCCGAGCTCCCCCAGGACTGCTCAAAAGAGCCGCTGGTTTAAGGGGAACAAGGCAGGAGAAGTAGCGTGTGCCTTCCCAGCAGGCCTGTTACAGCATGTGAGACAGAGCTCAGGTATTTCAGGAAGCACTCATTAAGAAAGGCGCGACTAGCAAAGCTTAAAATCCCTCCAGGTCTTCTCTGTAAACGTGGAATAAATTCAGCCTGTGTGCAGTTTCATCTGAAACTAGTTTAAAGTTTTAAACCAGCGTGAAATAAGGACAGTGGTGGTGTAGTTGCTGAAGCTCTTATCTGTAATACCATAAGATAAGACCAGAAGCCTTCAACTATGCAGCCGCGAAGACTTCTGGGTTCATATTTATGTTTCCGTTCAGGTGTATGCGTCTTCAGATCTGCTAACGAATCAATTACATTTTAGCCTTATTTATTTAATGATTTATATAATAATATAATTTTACCACTCCTGGTAAAGACATGGTGTGTTTAATGTGTCATACTTTCAGTTCAAGCATTTAGTCACTGCTTATTGTATAACAGGTTGGAATTTAAGAAATACATGACATACATTTGTTTTTTATCACTTAAAGCTGTCTTATTTTTTCTGATTTACAATTTTAACCTAAAGGGTTGAATTTTTTTATTTTTATTTTTTAAACCTTTTTTCTACAGCATCTGTATTTTTTAAGCGTGAATGACGAGGAATTGTAGCTCGGTGCTCTGATCATTGTTCTTTAAGTAGAATTGCACCGATATTTAATGACATTTATTTTGTTACTTATTTTCTTTACATTTTTTAGTCCTTATGAAAATGAATTATAAAAAAATAATATATGCTAATTATAAATGAGCAGTGTTTTGAATTCTAGTAAAAATCCTCGTAATGAGACGAACAAAATCTTACTGAACAGATCACTGTTACCGATTCAAATTCCTGGCGAAATTGTTTGCGTCTAAACACATCATTCATTAGATTTAAATGCAAATGTTGTTGACACTCCAGCAGTCATGGGAGTTAATGAGGGTGTATGCAAACACACGGCACACTTCAGTGCTCATGTATACATGCTTTTCAAAGCTGAGACGGTTTAAATAGTGTTGATTTTTCAAATCCTCTACTGATTCATAGAAGTTACTTATTCAGGCTTGTGTATATATATGTGTGTGTGTGTGTGTGTGTGTGTGTGTGTGTGTGTGTGTGTGTGTGTGTGTGTGTGTGTGTGTGTGTGTGAGAGAGCGAGAGAGAGACATTCCGTAGGGTGAACTGTAAAGTTGCATGTGACAGACACGGTGTAACCTGAAGTGTGTGTCTGTGTCTCTGTATCTTTGTGTGTGTGTCTGTGTCTCTGTGTCTGAGTGTGTGTTGGTCTGTGTGTCTCTCTGTGTCTGTGTCTCTCTCGGTGTCTGTGTGTGTGTCTCTCTCTTGGTCTGTGTCTCTCTCTGTGTCTGTGTGTGTGTGTTGGTCTATGTCTCTCGGTGTCTGTGTGTGTCTCTCTGTGTCTGTGTCTCTCTCTTTGTGTCTGTGTCTGTGTTGGTCTGTGTGTCTCTCTGTGTCTGGGTATCTCTCGGTGTCTGTGTCTCTGTCTGTGTCTGTGTCTCTCTCTGTGTCTGTGTGTGTTGGTCTATGTCTCTCGGTGTCTGTGTGTGTCTCTCTGTGTCTGTGTCTCTCTCTTTGTGTCTGTGTCTGTATGTTGGTCTGTGTGTCTCTCTGTGTCTGGGCAACTCTCGGTGTCTGAGTGTGTGTGTTGGTCTGTGTCTGTGCGTCTCTCTGTGTCTGAGTGTGTGTGTGTTGGTCTGTGACTCTGTCTGTGTGTGTCGGTCTGTGTGTGTCTGTGTGTGTGAGAGAGAGTGGTGTGTGTTTGTGTGCGCACGTAAAGCTGAGTCATTTCTGCAACTCGTATTTCCTTCTCTATGTGCGTCTCTGGCAAGGCAGCATGTGCTGCTCATTTTGGTTAAGCTGAACAAGAACATCACTTTATTTTTGGTAGCGTCCTCATCCCTTCCAGCAGCCACTTTAGTGCCAGTGAACACATACTCACATCTCTGCTGTTCCTTCCCACATCTAGAGGCTTTTTGTCTATTACTAGACCTCAGTTTTTAAGGTTTGAGCTCTAGGGTGGGAACAGAAACTCTCTCCCTGACACCTCTCTGTGGTGAAAGGTACGCTTTGCCTTTTCATGTTCCTCGCTGTGTGTTTTTCTGTTCGCTTTCCAGCTGCTTGCCTGAAGCTGTTAAGATCTGAATGTCTGGGATTCCGGGTCAAAGTGCAGTGTCTCACACACGCACGCACGCACGCATGCACATTGAGAGGACGTCCCCACTGTGTTTCTCCGCTTAGGCTCCACACCCTTGCTCTAGTAAAATGAGCCAGTGTGGAGCGGGAAAGAGCAAAAGATCGAGTTAAAGAATTCTTTGAAACTTCTGGTTTATGATGGTTTAACCAGTTCTTACTAATTGCCCCTAGATGTGAGTGACTCTGCGTTCTCCGGCTCGCTCTCAGCGTCCTGCACAGCGACTACAGACCTAGATCCTCCCTTACCAGGATGAAGTGTTTATTAAATATCGAGTAAATGTACGACTTTTATTCGAAGCTACGTTTCAAAATTTGCAAGCATGCTTAAATCAGAAACAATAGAGTATTCGAGAACAAAAACTGGTCCAATCTGAATGTATTAAATGATGCTTACAAATTGTAAAAAAAAAAAAAAATCAATAAAAAAAGAGAGAAAAGATGCAAAAAATCTGTCGATGTAAGATCGTAAGTTGTTATTGTAATGTAATGTCTGAGTCTTTATATCTTGGTGAAAGAAAGTGATGCAGAGTATTGCATTTGTTTGCATTTGGTGATGTTTTTTTCAGTTAAAATAAATGACTTCTCAAATGATTGATGAATTTAGATCTTGGCAGAATTCAGAAAATGACGCCTGAAGCGTGGTCGGGTTTTTGTGTGTTTTATATGTAGTTCTTAGATTTTAAGCGTATTGCTTTGCCCAGCCCTCAGTGTCAATACCGCGATCCGATGCGATGTAACAACAATCCGGCACGTCAAAAGAGTTGTAGCAGTTTATACTGGAGCTTGTTGTCGCCGTGTGTGAAATGTGATCCAGAGCCTTGGGGAGTGTGCATTGTTTTTTTTTTTTTTTTTGCCTTCCCTTTCTCCTCAGTGTGACGAATGCATTCAAATCCCCTTTGATGGAGAACTCAAGTGTTGCCTTGTGAATGTTGTTCAGACGGAATACGCCGCTCCTGTGAGACAGGGCTTGTTAAATGAGTGGAAAGAATAGGGCATGGCTGTTTGGGTTTTTTTTTTCCCCCCCTTTCTTCTTTTTGTATTTTCACACTGACTTGAACATGATTCATATGGGAAAATGGCTCTGATTGCTGTAATTAGAGAGGCTTGATGCTTTTTGATGCTCAGTGATACTGTTACGAATACTATGGAACATACTTGTCAATCAATCAATCGTTCGATTTGAGTACTTTTAATTTAGAGCCGTGTTTTTGCTTATTTTCCACTAGGCTCGTCCGTTACCGAGTTGACTTTAAACCGAGTGCGTTACATTGGATCCACTAGAGCTGCTGTCGAGATGAATGGGTTTTTGTTTCTCTTCAGACACGAGCTTCTGTTCAGCTGTAAATAAGTACGGTGCATTCTACTTATAGTATCAGAATGCTTATCAGGGTTTCCCGCAGAAAATTTGTTAGTTAAGGCGGTAGGGTTTGGCGGGTGGGCGGGGCTAGGGGCGGGGCTTCTTTGTGAGATAGACCACAGACTCTGTACTACATTTAACAATTATTTATTTAACACTAAATATAAAATTTAAATAACATATAATAATAAATAAGAGAGTGCAAAACAACATTCAAAATTTTATCAACTGGCTAGTTATCCTCCAGGACCACGTCTTTCTCTCATTTCGACCGTGTGGCACGCGTGCCCGCTCGCGGTGTGAAGCGCGGTGTGAAGCGCTATTCTCTGAGATAGACTTGATGGCCTTTTGTGCAGCGGAATTTTATTTTTTTGGACGACCTAGTTAAGGCGGTAGGGTTTCCCAGCTTAGGCGAGCCGCCCGAACTACAAAGTGCTGCAGGAAACCTAGGGTTGGTAACCTGCTTATTATTAATGAACAACATCATATTAAGGATGCACCAATGTACCAGCCACTAATCGACTGAATGTTTAAAACCAGTTGGCTTTCTGGGTCCAGTCAATCAAACGAGGATGGGGAAAACGTGTCGGAAAAGTTACCCTGCTGCTCTGGGTAACAGAATTGCAGTTTGTAATCTCCACACTATTAATTTCACCAGGTGGAGAACTTCTAACAAAATAAGTCATCCTGTTCACAGCTCGACTGGGTTTAACTTTTTATATAGAGGATAGTTTTGGATCAAACGGTTAAGGCTCTGGTTTCTTGATAGGAGGATCAGGGTTCAAGCCCCTGTTGGGCCCTTGAGCAAGGCCCTTAACCCTTTCTGCTTCATCTCAGCCAACGGCTTAACCTTGGTACAAAAGCTTGAGGTGTCGCTCAGAGTAACAGGTTCAATTTTACCGATCTTGTAGAGATGCACCGAGGCTTTCGATGACTGATAAAACTTAAGAATGTTGATGTGTTTTCTGTTTCTAACTTAACCATGTTACTCTGAAACATACACAGAGTAAAGATGTTGATGAGGATGTGTTTACCGGAACGATGCGTCTGTTGCCATGTGACGGGCGAATCAGGTACGTTTGCGTGAAAGTGAATGTGAAAGTGACGTGACATACGGCTAAGTACGGTGACCCATACTCAGAATTTGTTCTGTGTTTAATCCATCCAAAGTGCACACACACAGCAGTGAACACACACACACCATGAACACACACCCGGAGCAGTGGGCAGCCGTTTATGCTGCGGCGCCCGGGGAGCAGTTGGGGGTTTCGGTGTCTTGCTCAAAGGCACCTCAGTCGTGGCCGGCCCGACACTCGAACCCACAACCTTAGGGTTAAGAGTCAGACTCTCTAACCATAAGGCCACGACTTCCCCCAAAAAGTGAGTAGAGAAATTTGAGTTAGAGGGGAAGTGCAGCTGATGGGGAAGGGATCTTTTCACCCTTGTGTGACTACCTCTGCCCATTTCCACTGGTTTCTCATGTGTTTCTTCTGATCAAACGATGAAACAGAGCTGCAATTAAAGCAGAATAAGTAAGAGCATGTGAAACTCCATGTCTGTAAAGCTGAAAATAAGAATAATGACATCATGAAAGCTAACGGCATTCTTTATTATTAGCGCACACTTTTACGTCCCGGCTGTAACTCAGGCTGGAATTCTCCAGCCTGCAAATAATACGGAGAACATTACGGACACCGTGTTGGTGAACCCATCATGTCTGTCTGCAATGTGATTCAATTCCTTAAGAGACATGCTGCAGTAAGATGCAGACAAGTGCAAAAGTTAGCACACACATGGTTTGGGTGGCAGATTTAGCAGAAGAAGGCTTCGAAAGAATTAACTACATTTTAAACTGTTTCGGTCAAGACTCCAGAGCTGATTTGAGAGTTTTTAAGGCAATGAACACTGAGTCAGTTTGAATATACAGTGTGTGTATATTTTGTAGATTGTTTGCTATGCAGGCGATGGAAGTTTTGATGCTGGTTTAGTTAAAAGACTGAAAAGTCTGAGGGCTGTGTAGGACTGAAAACATTTATGGGTTAAAATACAGAGATAAAAACAGAAAAAATAGAAAGGAAAAAAAAAGAAAACCTAACAAATTTGTAACAAATTTATTTATTTTTTTTTGCACCCACCTTGATTTTTCTGCAGACTTTATTACATATTTTATTTATTTATTTAATTATTATTATTATTTTTTTTGGCTCAAATTGGTCAACCTACAAACACAGGATTCTTCTTTTAATCTCCTACTAGTGAAGAGACATTTTTACTTTCTATCAAAAGTATTTTCATGTTTGTTGTGATGATTCTGCTAGACATTTGCTAGATTGTGTTCATTTCTGTAATATCAAAACCACAAAATCCTAGAAGGAATGTGTGCAAAATGTCTTACACCTGGAGACAAAGGAGCTAAGTAAATGATTATGAAATTAAATAAGAGAAGTTTTCTGCATTATTACAGCTCTGCGCGTTTGGCTCAGTTTACACTGTACAGCTCAGGTTAGCTGCTCGCTTTCGCAGCAAAATGCCCACAACCCAAAATACACCACTTGTTGGTTCACATGATTCTTTCTGCAATCGATCTGTGCTAGTTTCCTGGAAATTTACACGGAGACCACGTCGGTCGCAAACTGTCACACTGCCTGTTTTGTGCTTATAATGATACTTTTATAACACGTTTGGGAAGTAGCGTGCTACCTGAGAGGTGCTTCAGCTTCACAGGATGTAAATGTACACTCTGCTTCTATGACTGGTAATTTGCTAAAGATGCTAAAGGAACACCTTTTAAAACTCTAAACATCCTGTGGCAGTAAGTTGATTTTGTCCTGAGGGTGTACATACTTTTGCACTTTTTCATTGCGCTGCTCGCCGCAGGCGTTTATTCCCGAAGCTAATGTTTTTTAAGAGCACTGCGTGTCCTTCCTGACGATTTGGCCTGCGAGGAAGGATATTGCAACAAACACGCTAATTTTCCACAAGGTCATATTTTCTCGTGTGAACACAATGCCTTTGTGTAGATCTCGACTGAGAACGAACCTCCACTTGTTTATTTCGTGTCATCATTCAACTGTTCAGATTTTTAGAGGCGCCGATTGGCCTGAATTTGACAGTTTTTTGAATAGGATTCTGCTTAGAAGACTTCAGTATTTTGTCTGGTATTGTGTGAAGGTTAACATGTTCAATTGACCATGACCAATCTTGGGCAAAGTGTAACATGAGAGAGACGGACGTTTGCGTGCAGGGTTTTGTAGCGATGGCTGTGGCTTCCACGCTGAGCCGCTTCCTCTTTTCACTGGCCCACATTTCTCTGCTGCTGAAGGTGAGCTTTGTTCACTCATCTCAAAGCTGTCTCTGTGTCTCAGTCGCTCACACCTCCGTTCGTACCCACGCTTCATCCTGATTTTCGGTCTCACTGTCCTGATTTAGCCTTTCTCACTCTGACAGATCGCTGACTCTATGATCTGACCCCGAGTTTGCACTATGAACTGTGTGTGCAGTATCAGACTCTCTTCCCTATTGGCTCACAGTTTTTCTTTGTAACAGGAGGAAATGATTCTCGCGTTAGTAATATCGGCTTAGTAGCGAAGTGTGGATGTCGCTTTTCACTGTTCGTTGAACGATGAGGCGTGCGTGTGTGTGTTTAGTATGAATCTAAGAGCTGTATCTATAAATGCCATTTTCTCCTATTTCAGGGTGTTTTATTGGGTCTTATTGAGCTGTAGTGTACTTCCTGTTATTTGTATGGAATGTGTAATTATCCTGACTTTAACAAAGCACACGCTACCAGAGTGACGTGTCCTCACACGCTGAGGTCCCATTAATGCGACACCTTCAAATGAAAAAACGTGTGTGTGTGTGTGTGTGTGTGTGTGAAACTCACCACTCAGTAAAACTCACTAATGAACACGTGTGAACGTTATTGACTCTTTGTTCCGTACAGACTTTGACCCTTATGAACCAAGGTACAAAAAAATGTAGTTATTACTCAAGATATTTGCTCTTAAACAAAAAATAATTCCATAAATGATAGGACAAAAGAATTGGCACCCTATAAAAGGAGGAATCTGGGGTTACCCTAGCTGACCTGCTGCAGCGACTGGGTTGGCTTTAGCAGGAGGGTTAAACACACACCATGCCTGTGCAATTTTCTCTCATCTTCCTTTGTTTACAATGCAGTTTGAAGTAAATCAGCATTACAGAAAAATCATTTTCTGAAAACATTTATATTGCTTTTCACTAAAAGACAAATATAATGAATTTCTGCTTGTCACCAAGGCAGCTTTTCACATCAGCGATTTAGCTGCAAGAGCTTGTTCATGAATGACACAGAACTGCTCTTATTTCACCGGTTCAGTTGTATTATTATCCTATTATTGTCCTGTTATCTCTCTGTACATTTTCTGTAATTACGGTAATCGTTGTGTATTTAGCTGGAATTTAACTCTTCATTGCATTCAGTCTTTTTTTGGCTGACAGGAGAAGGTGTACCTAATAAACTGGCACACGTATATCCATTTACAATCACATTCAAAATAATTTATTTGTATAGCACATTTTATAATTGATGTTGTCTCAAAGCAGCTTTACAGAACAAACATGGAACAAAAGGTTATTATAAGAATAATATAAAGATTCTTATAATGTGTTTGTATTTATCCCTAATGAACTAGTCTGAGGTGACTCAGGTGACTGTGGGGAGGAAAAACTACCCTTAGATGGAAAAGGAAGAAACCTTAAGAGGAACCAGACTCGAAAGGGAATCTCATCCTCATTTGGGTGACACTAGAGGGTGCGATTGTAAATATACAGTCTGACAAATGTTATATTGATGAGGAGGCTCATAAAGTTTCATAAAGTTTTTCAGAGCTTATAAAGTTACATATTTTTTTATTATTATAAAGGACTGAGGGTTAAGGGCCTTGCTCAGGGGCCCAGCAGTGACATCTTGGTGGACTTGTGATTCAAACTCACAACCTTCTGATTGGTAATCTAACACCCTTAACCACTAGGCTACCACCTCCATCCCCCATACCATAGCCTTAGCTTTCATGAAGAAACTTTTCTATAAGGCCATCCTTAAAAATATTCCTGTTTGCCGTAACCCGATCGACCGACCCTGTCAATTTAGGACCGACTCAATTTTTTTTATTATTTTGTTTTGCTTAAAGTCCGACCGATTTGCCGGTTGTAAATTTGCGTTAAGACCGACCTTTTTTTTTTTTTTAACTCTTCAAACAACTAATACAAAAGCAATAAAATAATATTAATTATATTTTAGTAAGTGTTGTAAATATATAAATTTCCTACAAATGTAGGCTACGTTCTTTCTTTTAAATAAAAACACTATGGCCTTCGCTTCGTCTCATTCTCTCATTCACTGTCAGAGGCAACGGTGCATGCTTGGTAATAATGGCTGCGGCTACAGTAAACAAAATGTTCGCCGTCATCGTTCAAAGTCATAAGGGTTTTGGCACCATAATACATCTAAAAAATTCATTAAAACAGCTCGACACCTCTTTAACTTGTCGGTTGCAAATGAGGTTTGCAATGATGCGCCCGAAGGCACGGGTTGAAGACCCAGTCAGTGACGTCACGATATGCTAATTTGTTTAAAGTCATATCTACGTAATCACCATCACCACTTTTTCATTGAAACTTGAAAAAATAAATAAACCTACCTACTGACCCTTTTTATTTGTTTATTTTTTTTTTACTGTTACTGCAAAACAAAATATTTTTAAGGATGGCCTTAGTGTTACGTTTTCCTTTTTCTGTCTGTGGTGAATCATATAAAGAGTTATTCACTGTTTATTCTTAGAGGACCTCTCACTCACTCACTCACTCACTCACTCACAGACACAAACAAAGACAGAGACACAAACACACGTGTGTGCAGCATGATCAAGTAGAAGATTATCACAAGTATCACTGAATTAGTTATGGATTGTCGGCTAGTTCAGGCTGAGTTTTAATTGAGTGAGCGAGAGTGAGTAGAACGTCAGGATCGAACAAGGTTCTGACAGAGGTTTAGTTTTTATGCCGTTCACCTTTGGAGGATTGGGAGGTTCGGCATGCGTTAATAGATTTCCGGCTCAGAATTCTGTAATCTGGGAATTAGGGGGAAGTGTTTGTGATGTATGACAGTAATATTACTGCTGTGCGTCTGTATGGATGGGATTAGCGAGTTCTGCGGGGAAAAGGATTTGGATTTTCTACCAGTCGTCATGAGCTAAGCAAGCGGTTTGAACACTCGCGGCTCCCACGTGAGACGACGTTTATTGTTTTATCAGAGACAGAAGGACACGTATTGTACAGAGAGGAAGAGACACTTATTTAGAGGAAATTATGTATTGATTGGCATTGTCAACTTTTAGATAGAAAAGAACACCTCAAACGGAAAAAAGTGCCAATTTTGTGTGCGCGTGCGAGTGTGTTATAATGTGCCATAATAAACACACATTATTTTATTAAGATTTACCCAAAATGTTTAAGGCGACTGTTGATGTTCTCAACACTTTATTCCCGTCTTGTCATACAGTCTCGATGTTAAAGAAATGATTCTTTCTAGCCACATGATTGGCTGTAGTTGTGTGCGCGTGCGAGTGTGTTATAATGTGCCATAATAAACACACATTATTTTATTAAGATTTACCCAAAATGTTTAAGGCGACTGTTGATGTTCTCAACACTTTATTCCCGTCTTGTCATACAGTCTCGATGTTAAAGAAACGATTCTTTCTAGCCACATGATTGGCTGTAGTTGGCTATTATAAATCCCTGTCTCCTGGTTGCCTAGCAACAGCAAATAAACACCCTGTTGAACATTGAGCATTTAGCTGTTACAGCGGAATGTCACACACGTGAATATTTTAGAGCATGGTTAGACACATCAGTGATTTTCTCTCTTAATTGATTCTGCGTTCATGCGCAAACCATTTGCGGTTGATCTTTTATGGCTCGAGCCCCATCTCGTCTTTTTTTCTCTCAGTGAAAAATGTCAACAGTTCAAACATTTCTGAGCAGAAAAAAGCAGCACTGTTCTCTAAGCGTGTCAAAGGATTTATATAGTGAACTAGAATTTCACTTAAAATTACAGACACAGAGAGAGATTTCTTCCTGTTTTTTTTTTTTCCTCTTTCATTTCCTCTCTGCTCATTGGGCCGATCAGTTCCCCACCATCCAGCTTTCCTCAGCTTCCAAGGCCCGTGAATCCGACCAAACTGAGAGTGAGAGGAAGAGAGTGATGTCTGCCCTCTTCCACATACATGAGCTCACAGATACATCCGATTGGTTAAGATTTCTCTGATTAAACAGAGAAGGTGAGTAACGCAAGTTTTACCTAAGACTCTTGGCCATGGGTGGCTCTTGGCACCACTCGATACCCCAACAGTACAATAGGGTGCACACACACACACACACACACACACACACACACACACACACACACACACACACACACACACACACACATACACTCACTTGAAAGTGCATCCAAAATAAATTAGGACAGGCCTTTATTCAGAGCCCCTTTACCAAATCAAGCAACTTAACACCTCACTGTAACAAAAAATAAAAATAAAATAGAAATGTTTGTCAGTGTTTTGACTGTGCTGCCAACTTCAGCGGAAAAAGGTTGCAATCTCTGCAAGATGAAGGCTCGTGGGCCATAAAGTAATACAGCTGAAATCAGAAAAGGGAGAAAATATATATTGCTTATTATAAATCATGAAGAGATTGGATAGCTTGCACAGAGGCGTGTAACTGTGTGATGGCTGAACTGATGGTTAGAAGTACTGTATTAGATTGCACTCAGTCTGCTGATTAGCTTCAGGACACAGAGACTAAAGTGGGAAAGTAATGAGTGTAAAAATCTGGAGCGGAACTGCAATGTTATTAAAGACAGTGAAGTATTCGTGAGCTATCAGGGTTCTAGCGGTGTAGTGTAGACTTCAGTAGGTTTATGTGTGGCCCACAACCGGTTCTTCAGGAGATGCGTTTCACTCGTCACTTCTAGCATGCTAGAAAAGGCCGAAGAGGCGGTCTATGGTCTTCTTTTTCCTTTCCTCTTTTCCCCTTTTTTAAATGTAATTTTTATTTAATAATAACATTTTATTAATAATTACCACAAATACTTCAGCACAAAATAAAATGTTGATTTTTTTTATTTAAAGGTGCCCTTCCACACAAAACCGTTTTTACTTGTATTTTTTGATACGTGTTTGGTCCATATGTGTTTGTGTTGTGTCGGGAATGTGAAAACGAACTGCTACCTCCCCTTTCAGCTCTATCCACTGAAAAGAAATAAGCAGAGAAATCAGGTCAGTTAGAAAAGCTGCTCAGTGTGACGTAGAAATGATCGAGCTCATTACTATTCATGAGCTCTCCCACTTGAGACCACGCCCACAGAATTCGTGTAGCTCAGTGAGTTTCCTATACAGCAAGGATGGCTGAACGTCAGTATACCTGAAGAAGCCATTCTGCTGCGATTCCAGGTTCCTCTAGCCTAGGCTAATTATTGCGCTGGGTGAATGAATAGTCATGCTCTCATATCCTAGCGGTTAGCCAATCGGAGCCAAGGAGCATAGCTCATTGAATATTAATGAGAACTGGCGCAAATCGAGCTGAGTCTTCCTGCAGGTTTTCTCTATACTACACTAGAATGGCTTAAAAACAAGGTAACCAAGGCGTTTTTTCCACAAAAAATGTTAGAGTCCATGGTAAACTTCAGACATTACCACAAAAGTGATGAAATACGTGTGGCAGGGCATCTTTAATTTATAAATACGACAAATACTTCAGCACTTTCTGAATTGTTTTTTTTTTCTTGTGTGTTTAAGGAAGAAGAAAGAGAGAAAATGGGTTGATGTTAATCATCACAGAGTGCAGAAATATTTTGAAAAGCTTTAGCAGGCTTTTCCTGGTGTGACTGCAGAGACTGGTTAAAAAAACTAAAATAAAGGAACAGGTAGATGGTAATAAATAGAAAGAGCAATTAAAATTTAACCCTGTTTAAGGGTTCAGGCAAGAAAATAATGGTGGTGTAGATTTTAGATATCCGGATCATGCGTGACGTGATCATTCGGATGGCTTCTAGCGGTCGGAACAAGACGACGAGTGACTCAACAAGTGAAAAGGCGTAGTAGTGTTTAAGCCCTGAAATTTTATCTTCTTCCCTGACGCTTACAAATGCCTTCCTGATGTTAACCCTTGATCTGATTTGCACAAGAATCACCAACAGTAAAAAAGTTAAAGAGGTTCACAGCTGATGCTCTGAGAAATGTCAGGGCAGTGCTGAGAATGTCAGTGATAAGAGCGTGTGACTAAGATTAATAACGGCTCTGAAGCTCCAACAAGCACCGATGTCACTGAGGAGGGTTGTGTGTCTGTCTGGGTGTGTGTGTGTGTGTGTGTGTAGGTGCATGTCTGTATGCATCTGCATTTGTGTGCGTGTGTTCGGTGGCGTGTGTGTGGGTTTTTTTATTGGAGGTGTTTGCATACAGTATGTGTGGGGTGTATATGTCTGCGTGTGTGTGTGTTTGTCTTTGTTTGTGTTTGTACATGTGTGCGTGCGTAAGGCTTCACACCATGCTGTACCGTACAGTTGTATGTGTAGCAGCCTGATCAGTGCTACATCATGACGTTAGCTGTCTGTGTGTGTAATAGGAAGACACACAAGGGCTAGTGTGTGAGTGAATAAAGAGATGAGTGAGTGATGGTCAGTCAGCAGCACCGTCAGCTTCAGCTCTGTTACAGTCCACACGATACACTGTAGCATGTAAACATGAACAGGATCTCTCTCTCTCTCTCCCTTTCCCCGTGTCTGTCTGTCTGTCTGTCTCTCTCTCTCTCTCTCTCTCTCTTTATCCATCCATCTTTCTCTCTTTTTCTTCCCATCTCTGTGTCTCTCTCTCTCTATCCATCCATCTTTCTCTCTCATCCATCCATTTTATTCCCATGTCTCTCTCTCTCTCTCTCTCTCTCTCTCTCTCTCTCTCTCCCTGTGTCTCTCTTTTTCTTCCCATCTCTCTGTGTCTCTCTCTCTCTATCCATCCATCTTTCTCTCTCTCTCTCTCTCTCTCTCTCTCTCTCTCTCTCTTTCTCTCTCCCTGTGTCTCTCTTTTTCTTCCCATCTCTCTCTGTGTCTCTCTCTCTCTTTATCCATCCATCCATCCATCTTTCTCTCTCTCTCTCTATTTATCCATCCATCTTTCTCTCTTTTTATTCCCATGTCTCTCTCTCTCTCTCTCTCTCTCTCTCTCTCTCTCTCTCTCTCTCTCTCTCTCCCCCTGTGTCTCTCTTTTTCTTCCCATCTCTCTGTGTCTCTCTCTCTATCCATCCATCTTTCTCTCTCTCTCTCTCTCTCTCTCTCTCTTTCTCTCTCCCTGTGTCTCTCTTTTTCTTCCCATCTCTCTCTGTGTCTCTCTCTCTCTCTTTATCCATCCGTCCATCCATCCATCCATCCATCCATCTTTCTCTCTCTCTCTCTATTTATCTATCCATCTCTCTCTTTTTATCTCCATCCATCCCCTCCCCCCACCCGCTCTCTGTCCATCTATCTGTCTATCTTTTTTTCCTCCTGTAGTAGCTTTCTCTGTGTCTGAACAGTAACAGATGATGATTCAGAGGCATCAGCAGCATCTACTCACCACTTCTCATTGCTGACAATAGCAGCATTGTGCACACACAGGCTACACACCACAGCACCACCGTTTCCGTTCACAGCTCATGCAGCTTCACAGTAATTTCACAGATATTTCTTGGGCTAAGGAGAGGACATGTGGGTTAATATCTGGTTTATTCTTTCACAAGTGCCTTTAAGTGCCGCTGATCATCTAAAAACTGGAACAGTGTTAAAGAATACTAATGTGGACATTGGGGCAGGTTTGAAATCTAACGCCGTGTTTCCTCTGAGCAGGAACGCTACCAGCTAAACAAACAGACATGTTATTTCATTTAAAGTTAGTTACAATAAAAGTCCATTCGAAGGTAAAGAGCTGTTTTGTTTATTAGTGTTTCTTTCCACAAGCCATCAGACATCTAAATAACTGAACTGTATCGGGCACAAAACACACACACACACACATGCTGACCTACACCATATACACACTCTTCCAGTATACATCCATGTATTCAGCACCACCCATATTTGCGCACTGTTTTTGTTCTTAGCAGCAGTTATATGAGGTATTGTAATGGATTGTGCAAAACTGTGTGAAAGACAGCTTGTGCAATGATAATGTGTTCATTCCAGTACTCTTACACATGCAATACAGAACATACAGTATTTACACTGGTCAGTGCTGCATTTGTGTATTGTCTTGTCTTTCGTGTATTTCTTGTATTTTTCGTTTGCACTGTCGTTTGTCCTGCAGTGTCTTTTTGTCTCTTGCACTCCTGCACTGTTTGTACCAGGTTGCACAGATGTACTTTATGTAGCTAGGACTAACTTGGCCCTGGCTTTGTTTTATGTAGCACCAGAGTCCTGGAGAAACGTTGTCTCATTTCACTGTGTACTGCGTCAGTTATATATGGCTGAAATGACAATCAAAGCTTCTTGACTTGAAATGTCGAACGTGACGCCATGCCGATTTGACATCACTCGTTAAATCTCAATCTGACATCCTGATTTGCTATTTCAGGTCACAAAAGACCTACTAATTTACGTCGGGTTCACTAAGTGAAAAAGTACAAATAGTAACAGCACAGTCTGTAGAGAACAGTGCGACGTTTCGCTTTAGTCTCATGTAAGAACAAAAAATATAATGGCCTCATAAGCAAGAATCTTTCACACAATTTTAGATTTTTTGTATTATTATTATTATTATTATTATTATTATTATTATTATTATTATTATTATTATTATTATTATTATTTCATTCATTCATTAATTTTCTACCGCATTTCTGAACTACCTCAGGTCACGGGCAGCCTGTGCCTATCTCAGGTGTCATCGGGCATCAAGGCAGGATACACCCTGGATGGAGTATTATTATTATTTAATTTAATTTAACTCATTTTTTTTGAGAGGGTGGGGGTTTGGGGCACAATAGCACCTAGCCCTGACATTAAATAAGCGTCACCTGTCTGTCAGTTTGCAGTCAGAAGTATTTTTAAGGCTGTGGGAAGAGAAGCGAGAAGATGGACAATGGCATCAAAGCACCGCTTTATATCTGCACTTTCTTTACATCGTAATGTGTCACTTGTTCACCTGCACTTCTACTGTACCTTTCAGTCCTACAATAAAAAGAACGGCAGGTTATTACATCCGTGGTGGGTTTTTTGCTGATTATAACGAATTACTCAAGATTAATTCAAATCACAACTAAACCAGAAAGAAATCTACTTTAATTACGCTGGTTTCAGTCCCATGTGGCATCCAGAAAACTCAGTGTAATCTGTTCCGTTAACGAACCGACAACACAGAATAACAGCGATCTGAACGTGTTTTACCATGAATAATTTCCATCAGACAAAGAAGGCGGCAAACTGCGCACTGGGGAAATCTCCAGAGAAGAATCTTTTCTTACAATTCAAGGGAAAAAAAAGCTGAACAAATAATCTTATCATCGCTAGCAGCACAAAGCACCAAATGCTGGCTAGGTGAGAAAATATCTACCGAAAGCGAGGGGAGGGAAAATCTCAGCTCCTTCCCGCTTTTATTTTTTTTGACAATCAGCCGCTATTGTTCATTGACGAGCGATTTACTTAAACCCGCGTTTCTCCACTGCAGCTCTACTCGAATCTACTCAATCCTGAGTAACTAATAAAGTTAGCTGTTGTGCTTCATTTAATATCAGACCCTCCAGGAGTTGTTGTTGTTTTTGTATTTATTCTGGCTAAAAGTCTGCGTCTTATTTATTTATTTATTTATTTATTTATTTATTTATTTATTTATTTATTTATTTATTTTTCTACTATGTTTTTACATCTACTTGAATTCTCAAAATTGTATGCACAGGATTAAACTTCTGCCACTGAAGACTCATGTAATTACTTTGTACGAGAGCTGCACTCTCGTTCGATGCACATGAACCGAAGAGGATGAATACGTTTTGTGACCTCACATATTGACACCTCTTGGACCAAATGAGCTGTAAGTTTAAAAAAACAACAACAAAAAAACTTTTTTTTTTTTTTTTTGAGTTTGCTTGATTATGCTTTAATTTCTGCCAACTTGCTTGTGCATGCACATGGTCTGGTAAACAAGTATTGACGCATACATGCTTTTAATGGATACCTGAGTTCATGCCGATTTAAATTTTATTTATTTGTTTGTTTGTTTGTTTGTTTGTTTGTACCCACAAATGTGACTTTACATGTGACAAAATAGCACACAAGCGCAAATGGTGATTTTTGGCCCAAACTCTTCAGTGTTCTTCGTGTCTTTTGTGATGTTGTGATAGAGAGAGATAAGATTCTTCCCTCACGTCGTGTGCATAAAACCTGAGCGAATATTATTTTTCCGATTTTGTGAATTCTCTACGAAATGAAACTCTTGTATATTGTCTCTGATCTGTCGTGTCTGCTAGCTGCTGTCGTTTATGACTAAGTGCGTACAGATTCAGTCGGTCAGATATAACGATTGTTAATTCTGAGAAAGAGAGACACAGCTGATCATCCACCTAACTCTATCCTCAGCATCCTCTATTCTCACACCAATTACCTTAGTCCTCATTTAACACATCCATAGATCTCCTCTTTTGCCTTCCTCTTGGCCTCTTACCTGGCAGCTCCATCTCCGACATCCTATATTTGTTCATTGTATAATCCACACACACATTATTACTCTAACAAATTATTACCCTTTTATACTTGATTCACGTTTTCATAAAATAAAGTGTGTAATTTTATAACCGAGAAACATGTGACAGAAGTATAGACTGTTATGATTGGTTATCAGTTCGAGTTTACCAAGATTTGTCTGAAAATTGGCTTTTCCGGCAGTGTCCTGGCAGTGAGAAGACACCATTAGCTAACATGCGTTGTCTCCGTAGGCCCGGTCCTGTTACTGGCGTGGGCGTTAAATGCCCTGAGCTTGAGAAAACTATTCAGTCTCCATTCATTATAAGCATGACCCTCTGTGTTTGAAGGATGGTGTGTTGCTTTCCTCTGACACCCCTATCCTCCACCGCCCCTCCGCACCATTATATCTCATCTCCTATCCCTCGTTATCTCATCTACTCTCGCTTTTTCTTTCTCGCTTTCAAACGCCCAGTGATCCTTTCAGAATCTATAGCATGCCATCAGCAGTACCTTTGATTGTTCTTCCCATGCAACACGGATAAAGTTGTTATCTTCTGGAATTTTCTCAGCTTCCCTCTGGCGAGAATCGATCGTCGACGTTCAACCTGGTTTTTTCCCCTTTACTTTCTTAACCTTTACTGGCATTTCCAATCAAATGCTTATAGCTTCACAGCCGATAATTGTGCCATATGTTTATTCCTGGTGCTGTATTGAATGGATTAGGGGTTTGTTTACTCGCTGCAAGATGTTAAATGATGAGAACTTGGTTCCTATTTATTAGCTTCCTTAAAATAAAACAAACCGACATCCAGTTAAAATGCACTTTGCGATAATTTACCTCTTGAAGCATATAGCTAAGGATTTATGCAGTCTCTGTTTCCTGGGTAAAAATATTAGCTTAGTGAGTTATTAACATGCTTGTTTCTGTGTATGTAAGACTGAATTATGCATTTAAAGATCATTTAGAAGAAGAATTTACAAATAAAGAGAATCTTTATTGCAGTCAGTGAGGATCGGGGTAAATCTTTGTGGTAAAAGACATTATGAAGCCCGCAAGAGTGTTTTGTTCAGCACTAGGGTACTGCCTTGGGTACTGCCTTGGGTACTGACTTGGGTACTGCTTTGTGTGTTCCCTGGGACAGACACCAGGTTTCCCAGTACTGAATATGGACAGATGATGAAGATTGCTGTATAACTAATCAGAGGTGACAACATCTACAGTTCAGCTGATGATAAAAATCCGATAGAAAAAACCCTAGGATAAGGATGCAAGACACGGAATACGCATCAATGGTTACTTTTAACCTTTCGTTGACATAAAATTAATTTTGACCTGTAAATTAACTAGACTCGGCCTTGTAAGCCAATAGGATGCAAAGTCTACTGCTGCATTTATGTGCAAATAAACAGTAAAAGCTTTTCTTGGTATTTGCCATTGTTAATAATTGTGTGTGTATGTGTGTTTGTGTGTGTGTACTGTTGCAGGGTTGCTAGTACTGAATTAGCATTTTATTCATTTCTTTAAATAATACAATTATTTTAACAAATTGTATTATATTGATTGGGTTTTCTTCTACTGAAATATTACTATTATAATCTGATCCCTTGTTGTAGGAATGATTCAAGCATCATGATTCCCTTAATGCAACACACCATATCTACAGAGCTATTAAAAGAGGAGCAAGTTCTGAAAATGAACAAATAGACCAGGTTGACATTTAGTCATGTAACCATTGAGCTGCAAGAACATTTCTTATCAGCTAAAAAAAAAAAGAAAAAAAGCAAGCTTTGCCTGAACGTATACAGAGATCTGAGTTGTCTTCAGGTTCCCCAGGCTACATTCAGACAAAGCCACAGCTGAACAGAGATGAACCTTTAGGAGTTGGGTCAGTCATTAGAAGCTTTTATTCTGCCATATATATATACATTACAGCACACTGAAATTCTTTTAGGTGGCGGTCAGAGTGCGGGGTCTGCACCCCTGGAGCAGTGAGGGTTAAGGACCTTACTCAAAGGTCAAAAAGTAGCAGCGTTGATGCTTTAAACCCGATCTCCAAAGCAACAACCCAGAGCCTTAACCACTTGAGCCACCACTGCCCCTCAGCAAGGGACTAGCTATTTACTAAAGCCCAGTTCCAGCCTCACATGCTCCACACATGGCTCAGGGAATGACTGGTATCTCATATAAATGTAGCTCTTCAGAGGCTTAGGATTTGATGCGCGTGTGTGAGTGTGTGCGTGCGCCTTATAGTGTGTGGTAGAGTGTCTGTGAGTGTGTGTGCGATGGTGTGTGTGTGTGTTGTCGAGTGTGTTTCATGCACACTTTCAAGATGTCATATAGAGTCAATCAAATGGCAACGTATAGACTCCGTGCATTAACTGCATACATGTGGTGTTAAAGCTTGTGTTGGAGCAGGGATTTCCTTGTGCTGAAGAAGTCTAAGCACGCTCGAGTCTATGATGGGGTCTCTGACAGCGAGCTGTAATATCCCAGCCTGTCTGTTTGAGAGTAAAAGGACACGCTTATTAGAACGCAACCGGAGATCTGGCAGCTACCTCTCTGTGCTGCTGAGAATAACACTTTGATTCTGTCTGTAGTGTAGTCTGACTTTCTGTTCACCTCGCATCCCTCCACTCCATCCTCCCACCTTGTTGCTCCTTCTCTTTGTGTACTGTTAAATGCCAGGTTAATTGCAGCAGCGCTGTCTGAGCAGCTGTATAGATAAACATGATGGATTACTGAATATAATTGATTTAATGTGGGAACAGGGACCTGTGGCACTATGTGAAGTTGGTGAGCTCTTTTGTTTCTGCCAGCAGCCATTTAAAACTCTCAGGCCTGTGTCTGATCATTACAGCCTCCAATTAGCTTCTGTTAATGGAAAGACTAAAAAAAGGAATTACTGCTGTGTACTTTGTACAGGCTGCATTTTTTCCTCCATCGTTGCCGCCACGTAGGTCGGGTTCGATGCAGTTGATGCCGGTTGAAATGTCTGATGGGTTTAAAATAGAAAACAGAACTTTTTCTGTCAGAATTTTCAACTTCTACGTAAGGATTTCTTACATTTTAAATCGTCTAGGTCCAGGGTCGGCAACCTTAAACACTCAGAGCCATTTGGACCCGTTTCCCACAGGAAAAAAAAAAAAACACGGGGAGCCACAAAACCCTTTTGACATCGAAAATGAAGATAACACTGCATATATAGTTTTTTACCTTTATGGAAAGTGTAGAAAAAACTGTAGTGTGTTGCATTCATGAAATCAATGAACTGCTACCGAGTAAACGAAATTTTATTTCTGCAGGCAAACAAAAATATTTTGAAGTTTGAACTAACCTTAACAAAAAAAGATGCTGGTTTGAAGGTTACTTTCAAATAAAATATTCAATATCTAATTGATTTCTCTTCGTATTTGTGACATCAAAATTTTAACTTGCCGGCTGCAGCGAACCAAAAACGCGTCTGCTTCTGTGTCTCGGATTTCGCAAGTCGGCAGTTATGACGCATATTTTGAGCGACAAAAAAATTAAACACGGTTTATTTTAATGTTTCAAGAGCATCATAGTCTTAGAATTTAGAATTACATTATTTATAAAACTAACTAAATAAAATAAGTTTAAATTACTTATTTATTTTTCCAAATTTACAGGGAGGGATGAAAGAGCCACTTGCAGGTTGCCGACCCCTGGTCTTATGTATCAGTACTTCACTGTGGACCACAAGAGCAGGAATGTCAGCTTAAAACGGGCAAAGCATCATTCTTGTTATCTTGCGTACTGAGATTCTTCTTCCGGACAAAACTTCGCCGCGTAACTTGTCCCGCAGCTTTTGTCCTAGACCCATGAATGAGGTGACCAATCGACCGGCTCATTGAGGAGAGGTGTGCAATGACTTTTATAAGCGATCCAACCAACGATGTTCACACAGCAGACGAAAAAGCGTCCAAAAAAGTCCCATAGACTTGAATGGGAAATTCCTAAAAATTTCAGCTTAGCAACCGAGAGCCGGGATTTGCCACGTGCAAGCACCATTCACATTTTCCTCAGGAAATGTAGTCTTTATCTACTCATAAAATCGGAAGTTCTGCACGATATTCCTCTCATATAATATGAATCCCCAGTTTGCCCATCCTTTGCCTTAAGACACTCTTTACTGTTACTGTCTATCTTCATCTGTCTTCATTTGCTGTGATTGTACTCCCTCTATTGAGGAGCTTAAACATCTGGATAGACAGAGAGTTAATAGTAGAGATTTGGTCCCTAAAATTAACTTTGTATTTTTCTTTTCTTTGATGCCGGTTTTTTTTCAGCAGTGGTGTAACTCGTAGTTGATCGATTACTTTGGTAGATTACGTTTTGTGTATGCAAACGTCTGTGCCCGTGATAGCCTAAGAGTTCTTTTCTTGGCTGATGGAGTGGATCACCATGTGGTCTACAGCTGTTTTAGCCGATCCCCCTCAGGGTTTGTTGCACTTGTGTGTTGATTTCTCACCAAGGTTGTAAAAGGAAAAAAATTATTACACCTTAATCCAATCTAGGCATTTTTTCTGAAATCACTTAACAAGGTTTTCACACACACACACACACACACACACACACACACACACACACACACACACACACACACACACACACACACACACACACACACACTGCGTTCATTAATTTACTCACTCAATTTTTGCACAGTTCTGTGTAAACTTTAAAATTCCTGGAGATCAGTTTTCTGAAATTCTCAATCTGGATCATTTTCATTGACCAACAAACATGCCAAGGTTAAAATCAGACATTTTGATTGATGTGAACAGGCATTGAAATTTCTTTCTTTTTTTTTTTTTTTTTTTAGTTGAAACAGTTACTGCTAGGGCTGCGAGTGTGGCATTTAATATGACGTTATTTATCTTAAAATCCTGACCCCTTTTCAGCTCAGTAACTTTGTCTTGTATTTTTTTTTACTCCTTGACATTATTTCCTATTATTTCTGTGATTGAGAGGTGATGTTCGGCCTTTATAAAGCTGTAAGCGGATTCTGATGGTGTTTCTCTCTGAGCCAGCAGGGGTCATTCACTGTGGCTTATTGGGGAATTTCAGTGGCCTTTTTTGGAGTATTATGACCACTGACCAAGCCTCCTGCTGTGTGTGTGAGTGTGAGATAGCAAGACAGGACAAGAAATGGCCCTGCCACAGGGAATCCTGCTCTGGGTTTCTCCTGCAGGCTTCTCAATGCTCTCTGTTCATTCAGAGCCACGGCGGATGGAGAAATAGTGCTTTACAATGAGAGAACTGGGCAGCACAGTGCCACTCGGGAGCGCTGCAAGGCTTATGGAGCTCTTCATCCTGCCAAACTACCCCCCCACACACACACTATCACACACTCTTCTTCAGACTCATTCTCTATGCCTCTTTAATTCCTCTCCGATTTTCTCGGTTGGTGGCGAATGTTTTTCTCTTTCTCTGTTTTCTCTTTGCTCTGTTCTGTCTCTCTCTCTCTCTCTCTCTCTCTCTCTCTCTCTCTCTCTCTCTCTCTCTCTCTCTCTCTCCTCCTTAATAACCTGTTGCAGATATATGCACATGGATTAGAGCTGGATATTGGACTCTTTGCCAGCTTCACTTTTAATTCTAATCACATCACTATTGAGTTGAGCTAATATGCAGCAGCTGCGAGTGTGTGGGAGCGTTCATAAGTAAGCTGAGCACTTGCGCCTAATTATGCATGATCTTTATCCATCCGTGGTGCAGATAAACAGTGCCTGTTTGTCCCTTTGAGGTATATCATATATATATATATATATATCATTTGGCCACGTTGAGGGGGAGCTTATTATATACTAACATTGTGACAAAATTAATAGAAGCTCTGTGTAATAATATTTTGAACTCTATAAAATACCGTCCTGTCTACATTTTCAGCTCCGTAACACAAATATTAAGTCGGTTGTTGAGAGCAGGCCAAACAGATAGAATCTTCATTTCAATTTTTTTTTACGCTTCAAGAGCTTGACACTGTGGAGTTTCTATGGAAAACGGTTGGAGAGGCAATGTACAGTAAATATAGTCATTGCTCTTTACAACCGTGGTGAGTAGAAAAGCATCTCACAATGGAGAAAATGTCAAAACCTTACACAGATCTGCAGACCACATTGAGTTGTGAACCAGGAACAGGAATCCAGGATATCTGAAGGCTAGAATAAAATCATCACCTTTTTTCTGATCTATTGTAAACTCTGAGAGATCACTACATGTCATCGCTACATGTCATCGCTGTTTGTCAGCATGTCAATATAACATGCATGTAGATTGTCCTTTGTAGTATATTCATCCTGGATTGTAATTGGTCTGCAGATAAGTCGTGATATTAGTGAGGTCATGGTATGGATGTGAATGTTGCCTGTTTCAGCTATTAACGTCTATGATGAGACTTTGATCTTCTTGGGTTGTTTTTTTACATCCAAATGGCCACCTTCTTTATTTTTTTTATTTTAAGGCTCATCATTGAATCACACACTATTATAAATCTCTTTAGCTTGAAGTTAAGTAGCTTGAATAAGCAATTTTTTGTGTTGTGTGTGTTTTTGAGCACTAAAGACAGTGTTGGACAGTTTTAATGGTTATACGAGGTTATATAATAACTCATATAAACAGTTCTAGAAAGTTCTGGTCATTTGTCAATAATGACAATGTCAATAATTGTTAAATTTTTTTTTTTAAAAATTAAAACGTATTTTTTCACATATGTGAGTATAATATGTGAGTTTTTCTCCAACTTAAAAAATACTCTCCTTGCTCTCAGAACCATTAATTAAAGATTAATCATCTATTTATTACAAAATTGACCCGTACCGTGAAGGCATGAAATATGAACAGAATGTAAGGGTTAAAATGAATTCTAAAACATTAATTTTTCCGAAGAAGCACAAGGGAGGGTCTCTGTGCTCTTTTCTCTCCGTCACCCTTTTGTGCTTTTCGGTTGTATTCGTTCTGTCAGTGACACACCAAAGTCATTTTTCTCTTCTATTGTTCCTGCTTTCTTGCTTGCTCTTCCTCCCTCCGTCTGTCTTTCTCTGTATTTTTCACTCTCTCCACATGCGTACGGACGCAGGACGGCAGCAGAACAAAAGCAAATGAAAGGTCCTGGTTGGAACGGAGACGTGGTGGATGTGGTGTACTGTGCTGATTAGATTTCTCTGCTGTCCGCTTGACACGGGACTCAGGCAGGTGATGGATTCAGCCTATTCACTGCCATGATCCAGGCTCCTGCATGCTGAAACATGCACACTCTAATGAATTTCCTTGCTCTCAAATACTACTCTGGTCTTCAAAAGTTGGACATTTTTAAAGGCATAAACATGTATATACGTTGGATTTATTGGCTTTTTTTAATCGTGCTATATGTCCTAAGTGGGATTATTTTTAAAGGAATTTCCTACACGCTCATATTGGAATTATTGAGGGGCTTTTTACACCTGGTCACTTCATGCACTTTGTGTGATCCGATAGCTATCCGATGGTAAAAAGACCAGGTGTAAATGCCCTCCGAAACGTTTTCGAGACGGATATAAATCAGATCATTCTAATCACTTCAGGAGGTGGTCTGGGACGCATTTCAGATGAAACTGGACAGGTGTAAATGCATGTGGTTCTTCAAGCCACATACGTCAGCGCTATACTCCTCTGAAACGGAAGGACGTCACTCGCAGGTGACTCGCGAGTCGTGCTTCGCGCCAGAAACAAATATGTTTTCCCACCAGTGCTGTCTCCGATCTCTCACCCAGGTGTCTCGTTGGGTCTTAAAATGCACTGCTGCCACCAGCGAAAATGCAGCAAACAGTAAATGCTGTTTTTTGTAGCAACTGCATACACCAAAGCGTGTTCCATTTCAATTACCCCGGAAATGAGGTAAAATATATTTGCATTTTGGGCGGGAGTAGAAAGATCGGCTTGATATCCGATTTGCCAAGACGCATTTATGTGGCCTAATGTAAATGGAACAGTTTTAACAAATCAGATAGCTAACGGATCAGAGACAACACATGAAGTGACCAGGTGTAAAAAGGCCCTTAGGTGTTTATTTAGTTGTTACCCCAACAGATGTTTTTCTTCACTCAAGAAAAAAGAAACAATCACACAATACGTAATTTAAAATTTGAAATGAAGTGAATATAAAGACCAAACTCCCGAGTTCTTTAACATCAAACTATCCACAAAGTTTTCCAGTTTGTTCGCTTTTTCTCAGCTTTTCTCAGCTCTGACCCTGAGCTGCCTATGAATGGATTAATAATTTATATGGGCCGAGATATATCGGCGTAGTCATTAGTATACTTGCATGCCCCACCCGAGTATAATTCAGTCCAGTTCAATTTTTACAGTCATTAAGCAGCTTCAGAGAAATTTAGAAAATTATAAATTATACCCATCAACCTCACAAAGTTGGCCAGACGTAGGTGTCTGGGTGGGTTGGTGGGTGTCCGTTAATAATAGTTTAAGTCAAAATAAAGACAATTTTTTTTGACATAATTTTAATTTTTTTTTATTTGCAAGATTGTTTTGGTGGTATGGCTCTGTTCTGAATTCCCCATCCTTTTCATGAGCTCCATGAAAGCTAGTCAGGGAACAGCAGCAGCTTCTGGGGACAATCTTCCATTTAAAACTGGGAAAGCAGCAAAAAATCCCGCATTTAGAACAGAGCCTGCATCAGTGACAACAGAATGACTCTGATTAAGTTCAACAAATGTTTCAAGGAGGAGCTAGGGGAGGAGGTGGGTTGCAGCAATGCAGAGGAAACCGCCAAGCAGGCAGACAGAAATGCCTTTAAATAGGGCGCCCTGTTTGAAAGGGACCAATTGAAGGCTTAGGAATCAGATCAGCTGATAGGCTGGGTTTAGACAATTATTTGACAATCAGCTGATAGCAGAGCTTGACTATGTGGCCTGCCTGAACTGACGCTGTTCACTAGATTTGGACTTCATATTCGTATTCCGACTTCAACCATTCAGTGAAGAAACTTCTTTTGTTGATATTTGACCGATTCGTTGTAGGTAGATTGCAAATAAACATTTATATAACAAGTGCCACTGTTTTATTTTGCCCTGTAAGAGTGAGAGCTTGAGAGTTATCGATGAGAAGTTATATCCCAGAACCGTGAAGTTATAAACAATGAATCCTCAAAAGTTTTAGTTATTTAAATGTTTATATAAAAATTGTTGCAATTTTATAGAGATCTGACTGAGGGTGAGTAAATAAAAGCAGTAGTGTGTGTGTGTGTGCGCGCGTTAAGAGGTTACTCTATACGAGTGCTGTTGTAATGGTGTCACCACTCATCTTATGTAATACGCTATTCAGTGTTTTTTTTCCTCATACATCGTGTGTGTAGGTGTGTATGGGTTTGTGTTTGTCTTGTAGCTCAAACTCTTAATAATTAAAGAGGGGGATAAAATAAATTGGACCTTTTTTTTTTTTACACACTTGTACTAGTGTGTATGCTTACAGTGTAACTGCCTCGTTGGCTGGCGTATCAGTTCCTCCAACCGTGTAGGTCACTTGGTATGTAAAGCTTTGATACAGTACGTATCAGCCATAGCAGTGTTACTAAAGTTTTTGTGTCACTACCAGATTAACCGGCAGTTATCTCATGCTAGCATAATTAGTTCAGGATCAATAACACTATCAAGCTAAAACTCTATAGGCTAGTTACAGCAACCAAACCGCACCACTGTTCATTCTTATCGTTAGTGCTCTTTTAGGTGTTTAGTGAAGAGGTGGGGCATCAGTCTACATCGGAAGGTTTTGACTCACTGTTTGGACAGCCACAGGAAGTTCATTCCACCATCTGAATGCCAGAGTGATGCAAGTCTTCCTTGTACCAGGGTACAAGGTGGATTCTCATGCTGGTTGTTTCAAATGTGCTAGTAAAATGGGTTGATAAGCACCTACAGCTGGGTGAGGCTTTACGCATGAGTACTTGTGGGTTAAATTTGATACAGGCAGCTGCAGGATGTCAGTTGAGAAAACATGGGGTGTTATGGGGTAGCTCGGGGAGGGGGAAATGATGTAATGCAGCTGCATGGAGGCTTTGCATCACTGGTTAAGTAGGGCTGAGGTGGGTCTATAAAGTACACCAAGAATGTATGTGTGTTTGTGTGAAAGAGACTTGTATGATCGTGTATTAGGAATGGCAGCATTGAGTTTTGTTTTATTTTTATTTTAATAATTCTTAATAATTCATGTCGGTTTCAGTGCTAGGTTACAGTCTTCCACCAGCTTGGTTCCCAGAAACTGACCACTAATTAAGTACATAGTTTTGGATAGTCTACAATCCAACTGCTAAATCAACTTACCTGTGCCAAGAATCTCTGTTTTGCTCTTTACCACTTTCTTTACACACATCCCTGAAATTCAAGGACCTCTGCTAAAGACTCTTGGTCTCTGTGTGACACCTCATGGTGACTGTAAAGCTGCTCAGTCTGGCTGCCTGAGGGTCGGCCTGTGAACCCTGCCAATGTGAGGAAACTGAGAAAACCAGAAAGGGACTAATGAACAGAGACTAAAAGAGTGCAAACGATTACCTTTATTTAATAAGCTTTCCCAATGCTTATTTGGGAATTTTTTTAACTGCCTGTAAACGTCTTTCATCACACCACATGACAGCAGAGACCACATGACATCAGAGACCACATGACTGTAAACTCATAACTAGTGCGTTTGATTGCACAGAGAAAGCTTTTGAACAGGCAGGAACTATATAGTTTCTTCATACTTATTTATCAGTTATGCTCGGTTATTAATAATCATTTGTATTTATCTCTCCTCATCTCAAATATTTATTCGAGTAAATTTTAGCGTAGTGATAAGCTGCTGCCTGAAGTCTTTTTTTTTTCTGATTAGACCCTTTTTTTTCTTCTTTCGTTTTTCTCTCCTATGCGTGATGCACATACTGTGACCCTCACTTTATTCTTCTAGCACTGACTTCTGCCATGGAGCTAACTGTACAGGTAAATTGCTACCGTACTACTAAGAAGAAAGGATTTTTTTAAAAAATTTTTCTAAGTGACATGACTATCGTTATTTCCGATTACCCGCTTTCAATTAATCACACCCACTTTGTCAGCCTATACGGTGAACGCTAAAGCGGTCCGAAGTCATCCTCTTACTCACTTTAAATATTACATAATAGCTTTACGGTTTCTACAGTAGACACAGAAATGTCTAAACCCTCAATAATCCCTAATAATAGTGCCCTAGCACTTTACACCTCTCTTGATTCACTTTGAATAAAATCATCTGCTAAATAAAATTATTTAAAAAAGACAATATTGAGAGAGGAGCTTTTCTGCTATCCGGGATTTTAAATGTGTTTGACAAAATCCAGTCAATAGTTAATTAAAAAAAAAAAAATTGAATCAAAACTAAATAGATAATTTTTTCCACGCAAAACTGCTTTTCAGTTAATTCCAACACTAATCACCTTCCTCATGGTTGCTAAATGTCTACTTAATATTCTACTCTGTGTATTGGTATAAAGAGAGTAGTTTTAGAAAAGGAACATTTTATTCTATGGGGATCTTCGGGCATATATAAATCTGTATTGTATGAACGGGTATTTGATTTGTATTGAATTTGTCAGTTAAAGGTTGGGTGTACGATGTTTGAAAGCCAATGTCGACATTTGAAATCACCAAAACAAATACGCCCCTAACCCAAAAAAGGGTCCCACCCCTGTATTGATAGCTCCGCCCACACATACATATACAACCCAGGCAACTAAAATCTGAAACTAGTTTAAAGTTTTAAACCAGCGTGAAATAAGGACAGTGGTGGTGTAGTTGCTGAAGCTCTTATCTGTAATACCATAAGATAAGACCAGAAGCCTTCAACTATGCAGCCGCAAAGACTTCTGGGTTCATATTTAGGCTTCCGTTCAGGTGTATGCGTCTTCAGATCTGCTAACGAATCAATTACATTTTAGCCTTATTTATTTATTTATTTATTTATTTATTTATTTATTTATTTATTTATTTATTTATTTATGAATGATGTAATTTAAATCAGGAGTGATATCTGTGTGGTTTCCAAATGCAGGGTATAAGGAACTAAAGCTTATGCAACACCCAGAGCTTTAAAAGCATAATTAAGTTACAAAAAATAAACAATTGCAAAATCAGTGCATGACGACAAGAATTTCGAGTTAAATGCAGGGTCTCCAGTGTTTGAAAGCCAATGTTGACATCTGAAATCACCAAAACAAACACGCCCCTAACCCAAATGGGTCCCACCCCTGTATTGATGGCTCCGCCCACACATACATACATACGTAACCCAGGCAACTAATGGAAAGAAATGTGTCTTTATCATAGCTGAAGGGAAGAACAATACGATTGCAAATAAACAAACAAGCAAAAATGGCACACAAGCATAATCGTGCAAAGGACAAAGGCATATATTAGTTCTGTGTAACAAAGCAAAACCAACATTACTCACCTATCGAGAAGGAACCTCTGTGTCCCATCGCAGGCCTTCCCCTCCTTCAGTTCTCTCCAGTGCTGGAAAGCTGATCCTATATTAACACAGGTCCTACTTCTTTCCTTATCGTAAGCCACTTTTCGTTTTTATCTGCCATGTCAACGTTTCACTCGCTTTCTGCTAATTTCAGACATGTGCACTGAACACTCTCTCCGCCACGTTTGTTTCGTCTGTCGGGCCGACTCAGTTTTCTGAAGCATTTCTCAAACATCGTACGCCCCACCTTTAATCTAAAGGACAAGATAGAAATGAGGTCACATTGAGTTGTTGAACTCTGTGTTCTGCTGTTCTTCTGTTGTCCTGATTAATTACCGTGCAAGGTCCCGAGTGCTTACTGTACACACTGTACTTGTCATGCTGTTGTGTATTTACTATTCGTGCAGTTCATT
>NC_062525.1:7487922-7542922 GCF_022655615.1 Tachysurus fulvidraco
TGAGATTTACGTTGGCGTCCAACTTGTTTCATTTCACTGTGACTCGACTATTACTACTTCATACACAGACATCGTTTAGCTCGCGCCCACAAACGGTGACATAACAGAAGAGCAAACAGACTGCATGCGTCAGATCTCGAGCTCTGTTCAATGCCATGCAAACAGGGCTGCGGTTGGTCCTTTTAAAAAAAAAAAGGAGAGGTGGGTCCGGGCTGATTCATTCCAGGAAGCAGCTAGATTTATTTCCTGGTCTCGTTGCACCACCTGTGCTTTAATTCTCTTCTTTTCTTTTTCTTTTTTGTAAATATGCAACCAAATAAGCAGTTTAGTCATTTTAATAGCGCCACCTGCAGTACCGGAGAGCTCATGGACAGAGTAACCCAGAGTGACGCAAGCCGCACTAACCCTCGTAGCCGCTCTGTCTGCATAAATACGCTGCAGCTTTTAGGGAATTTCACCTAGAGCGCTGAGCGTTACGTAAATCAAGACATTCCGAGCACGTTCAGGTTGCACTCTGCCTACGAGGCATTTCAGTAATTAGTAACCCTGAAATTAAATGTAGACTGGAACAGAAACAATCCCCTTCTACATGCTGATGGTTTTGGCTTACAAAGCTGATTAGTTATTGTTTAAATGTATTTATTTATATAACAACAGATTAATCCCCTGAAGCAAAGATAAAATCGCACTGATCATCTGTTTAAAAAAAGTAAATAACCGTGTTTTCATTTAAGAGAGCTGGATATTTAGAGTAGTTTTCTGAGCAGTAAGAGGAGCTTACCTCTATACCCAGGGATGGATTGTTTTATTAAACAGCTAGTGTGAACAAGTGATGCGTGTTAAAAAAAAAAAAAAGTGTAAATAAATATGTTTAAAGAATTTGGTTAGAATTACAAGCTACTTGATTGAAAATGGTCGACACTTCCACCTCACGACGAGAGACGCGGTTCAAGCGAAGGATTTGTTCCGACACAGCACTGCGAGTGATAAATGTGTTTGAGGAGAGCGTGAAAGACACGTTCTGCCACTCCATTTATTTCAAGGTGCCGTTAAATAAATAAATAGGTGGCCAGGTGATTTATAATCCTGCTCTCCGGCGTCATTTACATCAGAAGAGGATTCTGGTTCTAGCATTGGATTTAAATGAATTCAACATTGTCTTGTACAACTTTTCCAAAATGTTGCACTGTCAGCTTGTTTTTCCAGATAGAAGGTAATACTAATACATTTTTAGTTTATAGGAAATTAGTCCATACTGGTGTCTGTTTATTGATTCCACTCACAATACCTAGTACATCTTAATACCTACGGGGAAACATTGCACTATAATACATTTAAAATGGCTGGAATATTCATTTGGCCTGTTGGCTATTGTGTTTAATCAGCACACCTTCAGATGGCTGTTTTCTGTTGGCGTTCCCCTTTCTTGACTTTGTCCTGCTCTGCTCTGCTCGTCAGGGTTTTGGATCTGGATCTGGTGGTGAGGGATAAGGACGGAAACATTTTGGACCCAGACCTTACCAGCACCATCAACCTGTTCCGAGCCCACGAGGCTGCATCCAGGCAGATCGAAGAACGTATTCAGGAGGAGAAGGTAAAAACTAATACAAGCACACAAAAACAAAAGGCTTCAGAAACCCAGCGGATTCACACACACTCAGATTTGGGCTCGTACGTGCTCGAAGAAGCCTTTAAATACTCTTTTAACCTTTCTTTATTTTTTTATTTGTGTGTTATTACTTCAACATATTTGTGATGGTAACTTGTGTAAAAGTGACAAAACAGCTGTACCTGGGATGATTTTTTTTTTATTTTTCCTGTTTTAATACATAAAGCTTTCATTTAATTACTTGATAATTTCATCTGTTTCAAATCTCACCATGCTTTCATCAAGTTTTCTTCATCGTTGCTCGTTTGAATGCTTCGATTGACAGTTTGTACATCTGCGTTGTTTTGTTTAAAGAATAATTATTGAATAATATTTTATGCAAATAGAAGTACTAACTTTTTCTTCTTTTTTTAGAATGATATTGAGCAATGAAACGTAGAGACGTACCTTTTTATCAATAATGAACAGGTATTAAAGGTCTTTTAGAGACTGGTATTGAGTATCTAAGCTATCTAAGGTGTTCTGTAGTAAGTGGTGGTCTGTAATTAACATGCAGCATGAAAGTAGGGTTTGGGGACCAGAGTAATTTCCTTTCCAGAATCTGTTGCATAAAGCATGTGTCCTCTTATTAACCTGCATTTTTAGTGCATGTGGAAAATACCCAAGGCTAGTAGAGTTAAAGCAATTCATGCTTAAAGATATGATCAGTTCTAATAAACACCCTCATTTCCATAATTATTTCTCGTCTACGGTTTAAACTAGGCTTTTAAACAGAAATGTGTAGTTCGTGGGTTTTTTTTTTTTTGTGTTAGTCACCGTGTGAAATTGTGCAACCCTCTGTTGTGAAACAGTGTTGTTGATGGAACGAGACTTATTTCTCTGACCGACCGAGTTCAGCGAGGGAGAACGAGACAAGATCAGCTTTCAGTCTGCCAGATCAGCTTCGAAACCTCTCACATCCACGCGTACTCTTGTGCATGCTCACTGAGGTTTACCATCACTCTCCGTGTCTTTGTTTTTTCACCAGCGTATGCATACGCATGTGTACGCACTCGCCCTGCAGCGTCACTCGTGGGGTCTAATCTGAAATGCAGGACTCACAAATAGACAGGAGTGAAGCTTAGCTAAGTTCAGATGTGCGGTCGGTCTGTGGTTGACGCGTGATCTCCATTTCCGTATCTGCTTTAGGAACAGGCTGAAGTGTACAGCTGATATGACTTTTTTTTTTTCTTTTTACACACTTATTCATTGCATCCTTTGCTGTGTTTATATTACACAAGAACATTCAAGAAGTAAGAATTTAGTGCCGGTTATTTTTTCTAAGGCATCTTAAGTTTCTTTAGTTTGTTTTTAAGTTTCTCATACAATGTAGTCGGGGCTTTAAAACGACTCAGAAAAGGGGTTTACAAGTTTACTAATTCTTGTGAGATTTCATAATACTTGTTTACTGATCCATTGTCAAACGATTTATTTATTTATTTATTTAGGCTTTATCAGATAGTCCTAGGTTGTTCCTTTCAACATGCTAATGCAACAATAGTAATGAATTAAAAAAAAAAGTTACTAGTGTGTGTTATAGGAGCAGTATGGCTCTAATTCAGGATGGCCAACCCACGCCTCTTTGCCCGGTTTCATGTGGCTCTTACATTCATATCGAAGTTTGTATTTTTATCTTTTTAACGTGCGTGTTCGCTTCGCTTGAGTTCAATACGGTATTTTTGTGAGTGGGATGAAAATACTTTCCCAGTAGGAGCAAGATCATTTGAGTAAACAATTTGTGTCAAGTTTGCTCTCAAAATGGCAGGAAAAAAAAGGGTGATGTTCATGTGTGCCCATGTGTATGATGTGGCTCTTTGCGGTAACACAGTAAAAAATGTGGCTCTTGGTCTCTGGCTAGTTGGCCACCACTGCTCTATTTCCAGTTAAAGTTTTAAATTTGCCATCATATGGTGGTGCAGCGCTGTATGCTGAGGGATGTGGTAGCTCAGTGGCTAAGGTGTTGGGTTACTGATCGGAAGGTCATGGGTTCGAACCCCTGGTCCACCAAGCTGCCACTGCTGGGCCCCTGAGCAAGGCCCTTAACCCTCAGTTGCTCAGTTGTAAGTCACTCTGGATAAGGGTGTCTGCTAAATGCCGTAAATGTAAATGTAAATGTTCAGCTTCTGTTTTAGGCAGAAAGACTTTGTAATTAGCTCACCTGTGTGGTGTGAGCGCTGGCATTGAGATCACTGTGAAAAACACACTCTTCATGCTCTTTGTGCGTTTGTACCCGAGCAAAAAAGAAGCTGCTATCCCAGAGCTACCAGTCTGGAAACCTGCAATCAAAAAAGTGATGCATGAAATTTTGTAGCTGATCAGAAGAAGTTCTTCTTTGTTCTTTGTAAAAGTTATTTTTAAAGGGACATTGAATCGTGTGTGAGATGTGAAAATAACACCCCATATTAAAGAAAGTCTCTCTCTCTCTCCCTCCCCCCCCCTCTCTCTCTCTCTCTCTCCCTCTCTCTCTCCCCCCCCTCCCCCCCCCCCTCTCTCTCTCTCTCTCTCTCTCTCTCTCTCTCTTCAACCCCCTTTAGTCTCAGAAACAGAATTTGGATCTGAGTCGACAGGCCAAGTTTGCCTCCACTCCATCCTTTGCTCTGTTTGTGACTCTGAAGAACGTGGTGTGTAAGATCGGAGAGGATGCCGAGGTGCTCATGTCCCTCTACGACCCCAGCGAGTTCAAATTCATCAGGTAATTCATTCAGAGACACACTCAGCACTTAATAAGTGCACACCTAAACCAGGACACAGGAACAAACCCAGTTCCTAAAACAGAGTGTGTACGCACACACACACACACACACACACACACACACACACACACCCACAAGCCACAAAGCATATCATGTCTAGAAATACATATGTAAACTGGAGGTGTGTGAATGTATGGGGTGGAGTTGGAGAGAGACAATGACTTCCTGTGGTTTGGACATTCTTTTGTTCCTCTTATTTAACAAGGTCAATAAGTATTGCAATTTATCAGAAACTGGCAACAATTGTTGAATGGAGCAAAAAAAAATTGCACACAATTAAATTGCCTACTCTTTAAAAAATCAAACAAAAAAACAGGAAAATTAGAAGGGGGGGGGGGGACTCACGGACGGACACAGAAGCCTTTATCACCACCACATATACATTACAGCACAGTGGAATTCATTTCTTCACATACCCTAACTGAGGAGGTTGGGGTCAGAGTGCAGGGGCAGCTATGGTACAGCACCCCTGGAGCAGGGAGGGTTGGGGGCCTTTGCTCAAGGGCCCAGCAGTGGCAGCTTGGCCGTGCTGGGCCTTGAACCCTGATCCTCCGATCAACAACCCAGAGCCCTAAACAGTTGAATTTAGTATCTTCTCTCAAACCCTTTTGGCAAAATGTAAAAATGATTAACACTCCATCGAACATGTACGATAAACGCAACCCGATCTCTCTTCAGAAATCTTTTTCTTTTTTTCTTTAAATATGAGAATCCAGAAATATTTGTCATTTAGAGAGATCACATGTGTTCACCCTGTGTGAAGTCTGTGTGCTGATCAACCTGAACATTGATTAGCATTCCTGTTTACCTGCATATAAAAAGCATTTTCATTTAAAAAAAGATTACACACAATCACTGAGAAGTTTCAGGACCGGGATCTTTCAGTATACTGTGCAGTGATGAGGAGGGTGAAGGAGGAGGTCTGGGGCAGCGAAGTCTCCAGTGATTTTGTATTTGAATTTATGTCGTGTAAAAGAATCCCTTCTGACTATTTTTCTTTCTTCTTTTGCAGTGAGAACTACCTTGTCCGGTGGTCCAGCTCTGGTCTGGTCAAAGACATCGATCAGCTTCACAACCTGCGAGCCGTGTTAACGGTGAGTATCATCTCAGACTCTTCTGCTCTTTGCTCATTAGTCTAAGTTCATGTCTGTTGTGATAGAATGTAAAGACTTCATTCAGATCACTTCCTTGTGACACTCCCCCAACACACACACAACACACACACATCCTCTTTATGCTTAAGGTCTCTGTGTATTTTAAATGTTCAGGCTCTAAATAAATGTCACATGTGCTATAGTAATAGTTCCCTTTCTCGAAATTCAGCTAAACATTTAGACAAAGAATCAAGCCGGCGAAAGCACCGTGTCCCAGTTGAGTAATTATAGTATTTATGAAGTCAGACTTTAATTTGTGTTTTTTTTTTATTTTTTATTATTATATAAACATCATGATTACAGTATTGTGGCACACTAATTAGACCTTAATCAAGAGACCATGGAATCAGAACATTAAAACTACTTGCATCCCAGATTTCATGAAGAGCCATAGTCACTCGTTATTGATTAGAATATTGTTCGAATATTATATAGTATATTATTCTATAGCCACTTTTTTTCCAGTGGCATCACTGGAAAGCAGCAGCTGCATCCCTGTGTGAACACCGTATCCCATACAGGAAATTAGGCACCGTACCAATCAGACACCATTAGGGCATTACAATTTACTCTGCATAAGAGCCCACTTGGCAGAAGTTTACTCGCTCTGGAAAAGGTCCAATCAGTTGATCAATCATTCCCCTGTCAACCTGCAAGACAAGAAATAAACTAGTGTTAACAAGACACTTGATCTTGGCACATCTGCGTAAAGCGTACTGGAGATTCCAATTTTCTTCTTTCAGAAGCATTCTTTTGTCCTCATATTCAGAGCTGTGGAGGCCACTTACTTGTTTTGTGGTGTAATGAGATGATGTGTGTTTGTGTTTGCTGTACAGGATCTGGGCAGCGAGGATCTGAAGCGGGAGAAAATCAGTTTTGTTTGTCAGATCGTCCGAGTCGGTCGAATGGAACTGCGAGACAACAACACTAAAAAGCTGACGTCTGGACTCCGTAGGCCCTTTGGAGTGGCAGGTACGCAGTGATTCTGCACTTCTTCTGAGGCAGAAAACTTCATATAGATCCAAGAATCTGTCAATGTCCTGTAGGCTTTATAGATTTTTGATGTTCTGCGGACTTTGTAGACTTCTGTAGATTTCCCACTTTTTGAACAATTGTTATTTTCCATGTCATTACTGAACACGCTGCATTGGTGTTTGGTTATCTATATAATAAATGCAGCACCTGCCTTTTGGACCTTACCGGTCTCCCATTGCATAAACTTTAAAGTTAAAGTAAGACTGCTACTCTGGAGATTGTGGGATGAACTTGATTTCCATTGAAGCTGAAACATCAACTGAATATTGTCTGATGTGAAATAAGTTAGAGTTTTGACTGCAAGATGCACCAACAGTAAATGGCAAAAAGGAAGCCATTGCTTTTATTGAAATTTCAGGTCTTTTGGAGTACAAATGTCGGTTAGACAATTTAAAAATACAATAACTATACAAATATACAAGCTCTTTCTTGTGGCAGAATTTCCAGTGACGTTCTAGGTTAAGTCTGTTGCTTCAGTCATCGTGTTTTCAGCCAACTCAAAAAGGAATCTGCTGCCTAAAAATGTTTGAAAAGAGAGAAACTCTTGAGCAGAAAGGTCATGCTTGCCAGAGCCAGTGGTTAAATGCAATGCTTTAGACCAATCAGTGGCTCGCATTACTTGTAGCTCCGCCCACACGTTTCTGTTTTGATTTTTCAAATGTATGTGGATACCCAAATTCACTTTGGTATGATTTAAAGCCCAGACCTTTACATTTCTGGACAAATTTAGATGCCTTTGTGTTACAGATTATGAATGTTAGGTTAGCATGAGGTCCAGCAACCGTATCTGTCTGATGGCTTGTTGAAAAGCTCACGAGTGTGTGACAGAGAGTGTAAACAAAGAATCTTGTTTTGAGGCTTCTCGCCTACTTGTGTAAAAAAATTTTGATAATCAGAGGTCACAGGAACAGAACGAGGAACCGGAGTTATTTCTCCCTGGTGACAGAGATGGCTGCTCCACAGTAAACTAATTAGATTGGCTCTCAGCCCACTGCTCATCAGCAGAGAAAATCAGCCCTCGTTTCTTCGTCCGATAAAAAGGAGATTGAACTCAGTGGGTTCATCTTGGAGTGCTCATTGGCACAAATGTGATTGCTTTCTTCTCTGCGCAGCCAATTTGTCAGGCTTTATGGTGTGATTGTATATAATGCGTTCAGAGGCACCAAAATGCATCTAACGTGCTTAGGATACATTAGAGGTGTAACAAAACCCCATTATTTCTATCTTTATATGCTTAGGTTTCCCAGCATCTGTTTAGTGCTCCATATATTCACTACTATTCAGATTTAAACTTGAAGTGGGTGTGGCCTAAACAAGAAGTATGTATAGGGCTTCTTAAAGCATTTATTTGTTCCAATATTTGTTCCATTGTTTACAGCTGGATGTATTTTCCAATATATAAAACATTTGCAGTCAAATTTAACCTTCCATGACCTGATCAGGCGGTTACTAAGGATGAATGGTATAAATTAATGCTGTACATTCAAGTTCATGTCTGACTTTGTTTGGATTCAGCTAGATGCTCTAGGATCCATTGAAGCATCCTGTTTATATCTTTTATTGTATCCATTCATTCATTAATTTTCTACCGCTTATCCGAACTCCTCGGGTCTATCTCAGGCGTCATCGGGCATCAAGGCAGGATACACCCTGGACGGAGTGCCAACCCATCGCAGGGCACACACACACTCTCATTCACTCACACACTACGGACAATTTTCCAGAGATGCCAATCAACCTACCATGCATGTCTTTGGACCGGGGGAGGAAACCAGAGTACCCAGAGGAAACCCCCGAGGCACAGGGAGAACATGCAAACACCACACACACAAGGCGGAGGTGGGAATAGATCCCCGACCCTGCAGGTGTGAGGCAAACGTGCTAACCACTAAGCCACCGTGCCCCCTTATTGTATCCATGTATGACATCATTTATTCAATCTGAATAATGTCATGTGTGTTGTTTGGTTACATCCCTAAGATCCCTGTACAGTATATACTGTTATGGTGTTATAATCTGACAGGGTGTACAGACAACATTCACTCTTTGATGTGGTCTTGAGTGGTGTTTTTTCCCCAGGCATGTGGGAACGGAGGTGAATGTGGGAGGATGTGCAACTGTCAGCTTCAACATCAAATAGATTTTTGAAGTGGGAAGGAGAAAAGCTTCATCCCCACACCTCCCATCCTCCTCACCTTCCTCTTCACCTTTTTAAAAAGAATTTCTCTCCGAGAAGCTGAATAAAATGGCACCTCAGTAGTGGCACTTTCATCAGCACCTTGCTGCCTCCATAACCCACAAGTAACCATGAGCTTTTGCTTGCCAGACAATCATTATGTCCAAAAACTGCAACATCAGTCAAATCGCCTCCTTCTGTGAAAGCAGGCAAACAATCACAGAACATCTACATCCTGTTCTGCACTAACTTTTCTTTTTTCTTCTGTTTTCACAGTTATGGATGTCACCGATATCATCACAGGCAAAATGGATGACGAAGACAAGCAGCACTTCATCCCTTTTCAGCCGTGAGTATGAATTCACCCTAATGGACATCATGGACTATTGCCACACAGATGCTACATGGAGTGTTGCATTATTTGAAGAAAACACAATTAGTTTTTGGACTAGTAGTACACCAAAGGAAAAAAAAACAAAACATTCTCCATAAATAGGATTGGTTCAACCTATACTAAGCCTTTTGTTGAATCAAACACACTGTTACTATTTGCTCTACAATTACAACTCAGTAACAGCAAACATAGATTGTTATTGTGCGGTTAGTGTTTTTGGCTTATGTAATGTTTCTTCTTACAACAGCATTCCCTTTTCCAATCACTGTTTGGTTGAGACATAATGGGTGCTGTATATTTATATCCTAAAGGTTGGGATTTCCTTTAAAAACATACCATATTCCTTTATTAAGGTAGATTTATAATTGCCTTCTTTATAAACTGTATGATTAAGTTTTTAAAGTAATTTGTGCCATTTGATGACAGAACATCTTGATAACTCTTTCTAAAATTGTATTTTTAAAGTAATATATAATTTTTTTTAAGAAGTGTCATTTAACAGTAAATTAATTACAAGTCTACCGCCGGGGACCATCAGATAATATCCGACTTTATGGCTTCTGGGTCAATATAGTCACCTCTGTTTCTGGTTTGTTTCTAAAAACACATTGGGACTTTAAACACAGCCATGAAGCCATGAGCTATGTGAGTTCTCTAAGCACACAAAAATTTGTTGCAATTTTCACTTCAGCCATCAAGCGGTACATAACAGATAGAGAACAGATGTTTAATGTGTTTTGAGCTGAAAGTTGTCTCCTAAATCTTGCCCCGTGCATCGGGCTTCGTTCTGGGTCACACGCGCTATAAGCTTTCTGTGGTTTGAAGCTCCTGGTATGTGATTAACTGTAGCCTGGACCACTTGTTCCTGCTTGTTACCTCCTGGCTCAATTAAGCAGAGCTCATTAACTCCTGTCCATGAGGAGCGATTAACCCTTTCTCTGTCAGGGTTCTCACTCTAATTGAAACTATTTTAGTCCACTTGCCTGTTTGCATCTTAACCTTTTCTAGTCCTGGATAAGACGGGAAGCAATTACGCCATCATGCATTCCTCTAATAAGATGCATTCTCTCAGATGTTACTGTAAAGCATACATCAGTATCAGTCTGTAACCTATCTGGTTTCCCTGGACATGTAGTTTTGGGAGCAGTCTAGTGTGGAGGATGTGCAGGTCAATTCCTGCAAAGGCAGAAAACGGTAGTTATCATAGAACTGGAGTCTTTTTCTGAGGTAAAGTTGTTTCAGAGATTGGTTTTGATGACAGCCTACAGTTTTGAAATTAAGGCTAAAAGGTGATTGGGAGGAAAGTTTGTATAAACAAACGTTTGAGCCTTTGAGGATCTTTCGCTCTCAGGTTCTTGTTTAGTCTAGATATTTCTGAAGTTATGTGTCAGAATAAAGCTGACAGGATTTAAAGTTTTTTTAAAGCCCAGGAACTGCATAGTTGTATAAAATAACAGTACAAAGATCAGCAGGTTGTTAGGCTGGTACTATAGGTGCCAATATTTACGGTTTAGCTGTAGCATTTTGGATATTTAACTCCTTACTATGGAGATGTGTGGGAGCACTAAGAGCATTTTATTTTTTAACATAAAGAAAAGCTGAAAAACCACTGCACAGAATGGGGAAAAGGGGCATGAGACGTCAAACACATCCGTTATTTTGATTTAGTTTCCAATTGAGATCAAGTTTGATCTGTAACTTCACAAGCCTCAGTCCATGAAAGGGCACATTTAGTACGAAACGTGATCCTTGTCAACCGATAGCATATTTGTGATCGAATTCAGGGTTTCTCTCTACTTGGAAAGGGTTTTTTTTGGCACCTCAAAGGTAGAACAGTAACACTGTTCACTTCCTTCCTTCACATCCTTATTTAAACAAATCTCACTTCCTGCCCTGTGATTCCTAGTTAGTAAGCTTAGGAATTTCTAGGACATTTGAAATTGAAAAGAGGAACTTGAAGATCATTGGATGCTTTTTTTTGTTCTCCATACAGTCATATTCTGACTCACTAGATGTTAAAAAGGTTTTACTTTGCTACTGTTTTTAATCCAGTTTTACCGAACACTTTTGATTTGTGAATTATGGACATGCAGATGGTTTTTGCGTCACTTTATTTTTAAGTATTTATTTATAATTTTACAGAGTTTAATAGACTGTTTCTTTCATTTACCCTCTTTACCCTGCATCAGATTTAAAATAAGACTGGACCATGAGTCCAAGGTGTTCACGTCGAAACAAAACATAACCACTAGGAATTGTCATCTTTAAAGCTGTGAGCTGCTCAATGATATATCATTTAAAATTACTGGTGCCAATCAGGGGGGGCTTAGTGGTGGTTAGTACGTTTGTCTCACACCTCAAGGGTTGGGGGTTCGATTCCCGCCTCCGCCTTGTGTGTGTGGTGTTTGCATGTTCTCCCCGTGCCTCGGGGGTTTCCTCCGGGTACTCCGGTTTCCTCCCCCGGTCCAAAGACATGCATGGTAGGTTGATTGGCATCTCTGGAAAATTGTCTGTAGTGTGTGAGTGAATGAGAGTGTGTGCCCTGTGACGGGTTGGCACTCCGTCCAGGGTGTTGATGCCCGATGACGCCTGAGATAGTAGATCCGAGGTAGTTCGGATAAGCGGTAGAAAATGAATGAATGAATGAATGGCGCCAATCACCCAGATTGGTTGCTAAATTAAGAATATTGTAAACAAGATATTTTATTTAACTGGAAGTGAATGCAATACCACTTAATACCTCTGTGTGTACCCATGTGTATGTGTTTTTATTGATCAGTCTGTTTTGCATTAAGAATATATTGTAACAATGCAACTTCCAGCTACGTGCATGTTATGCAGGCTGAAAAAGCTGGATCTTGCTAGAACAGGGTGTGTCTGTTCATGCACATATGTGGTGTGCTGATTTTTTAGGCCCACAAATGTTAGTCTGATTTTTCAGAAGATTTCTTTTCTAGAAATAGAAATGTCTTTGTTTTTGTGTGTGAGTGCGTGCACTTTTGGCTCCTGTGCTTTCTCGGCCACACACACACTCACACACACTTTTCTCCATATGTTCAGCTCTGACACTAACATTTTCCAGCTTTTACGCTTTTTACTAAGTTACATTTTTACTCATTTGTAGAATACACACAGTTAGTGTTCCACTATAGCAGCACCCTGTTACTGTGTGTCTCTCTCACTTTGAGTCTGTGTCCTGTTTAAGATGTGAGGGTAGGTCCTTCTGGTGCTGGGGACATGAGTTTCAGCCGCTGTCACACACACCCTCAGGGCAGCTTCTTGTCCAGCATTAGGACATGTCTCTTCAGGCTTGTGTCTTGTCAGGGCTCAGAGTGGAGTGGCCATGTCTCTTAAATTGCACTCTCTTTCTCTCTGTGTCTCTTTTTATTACCCACCCTTGATCACTGTATGCTAACAAAATGGCTTTTGTCTGCTGTCATGGTATTTGCATCACTGTTTTGGTCTTTCCTCTCTTTTCCCTCCCCCATTCCCTTTATCATCCTGCTTTCCTTCCTCACATTCTGCTCATCTTCATTCCTCACTCTGCTTTTTTTTTTATTTTATTTTATTTTTCCCCGTTTGTCTTTCTTTATTGCTGGCTCTCTTTCTGCCCCTTCCCGCCTCTCTCCCTTCCTGTGGTGTGTTGCCCGTCATCGTGTGTGAACTCCAGGCTTGCGCTGGATGACGCCATCCGCCACAGGCAGCTGAACATCTCCCGTTTTTCACCCAGGGTGGCAGGAGAGAACGACTTTCTCCAGAGCGTCATCAACAAAGTCATTAGTGCCAAAGAGGTCAATCATAAGGGCCAAGGTAAGCCGCACCTACAGCACACGCAGTCTCGCATACGCTCTCATTCCTGTACACCAACCGTGGTTTCAGACATCTCATTATAGGATATGAGCGCTTCATTACAGCTTCTTTGTGCATTAATAAGTAATTCAGTAGACGTCCTTAACAATCCTACCTGAAATGCTGACAAGTCATATGCAGTGATGTCAGAGGAGCCCGTGTTGTTTTTATTCCCCTCCTTTATTTCCTCCCTGCTGTTTAATCTTTGCTCTCCTGTCAAAATTAAACTAGTAATGAGCATGTAAAGTTTGGAGATGAGCTCACAGCCTCATGAAAAATGCACGGCTCTCGCAGACCTTCATGGCTAAAAATCTGCTTGTACGTGAGCGGGCTCCTCATTCTCAGGTGTTCCTGTACGAAGCCAGAACTGCAGGGAGGGAAAAAAACACAACAGCATAACATAGTGAAAACAGTGAATCTAGGGTTCAGAAGAAATTTGCAACTATAATTATGTATTTATTTATTATGTTTAGTATGTGATCATTTAATACAACAGTTCAGTAATTAATTAGAATTCACTACTAATGATCGAGTTTGATCTGAATTCACAGTTATAATAATTCAGTAAAGGATTAGATCGGAATACTGGCACTGTACTTGGTTATAGTTCAGTATTTCAATTCAGTATTTGTTTATAATCCAGCACTATAATTCAGTATTCCACTCGACTTCACTACAACAATTCGATATTTGATCATTTTGTGAACACTAACATGAGTGTCTCGCAAAAAAACAACAACAAAAAAAAAACTAGTCCAGGCTCAGTTGTGAGTGTGGACTGGTATATAAGTGTAGAAATGCCCAAAGAGGGTGTTAGTGTGTTCTTCTAGTAATAAAATTGTAACTTTTTGGATTTGTATTAAATTTTGGAGATATTTGGAGATTTTTATAGTGACTTAACTGTAAGCGAGTATAACAGAAAAATGAAAGATAATCCAAAGAAATCCTATAAGCATTTAAACTGATTAAATTGCCGATTACCAGGTCATATTCAGACAGAATAAAGCCTGTGTGTGTGTGTGTGTGTGTGTGTGTGTGTGTGTGTGTGTGTGTGTGTGTATATATGCGTGTGTGTGTGTGTGTATATGCGTGTGTGTGTGTGTGTGTGTGCGTGTGTGTGTGCGTGTATATATGCGTGCGTGTGTGTGTGTATATGCGTGTGTGTGTGTGTGTGTGTGTATATATGCGTGTGTGTGTGTGTGTATATGCGTGTGTGTGTGTGTGAGTGTGAGTGTGTGTGCGTGTGTGCGTGTGTGCGTGTGTGCGTGTGTGTGTGTGTGTGTGTGTGTGTGTGTGTGTGTGTGTGTGTGTGTGTATATATGCGCGTGTGTGTGTGTGTGTATATATGCGTGTGTGTGTGTGTATATGCGTGTGTGTGTGTGTGCGTGTGTGTGTGCGTGTGCGTGTGCGTGTGCGTGTGCGTGTGTGTGTGTGTGTGTGTGTGTGTGTGTGTGTGTGTGTGTGTGTATATATGCGTGTGTGTGTGTGTGTGTGTATATATGCGTGTGTGTGTGTATATGCGTGTGTGTGTGTATATGCGTGTGTGTGTGTATATGCGTGTGTGTGTGTGTGTATATGCGTGTGTGTGTGTGTGTATATGCGTGTGTGTATATGTGTGTATATGCGTGTGTGTGTATATGCGTGTGTGTATATGCGCGCGTGTGTGTGTGTATATGCGCGCGCGCGTGTGTGTGTGTGTGTATGCGCGCGCGTGTGTGTGTATGCGCGCGTGTGTGTGTGTATGCGCGCGCGTGTGTGTGTATACGCGTTTGTGTGTGTGTATATATGCGCGTGTGTGTATATATGTGTGTGTGTGTGTATATATGTGTGTGTGTGTGTGTGTGTATATGTGTGTGTGTGTATATGTGTGTGTATATATGTGTGTGTGTGTGTGTGTGTGTGTGTGTGTGTGTGTGTGTGTGTGTGTGTGTGTGTGTGTATATATATATATATATGTGTGTGTGTGTGTGTGGCCTCTCGTTACTGCTCTGCATCATGTTTATGCCAGCTGGAGAGCAGCAGGTTGTCCACCAGCTGGATTTGTTATGACGCACAAACGAACTGTCTGCTTGTGTCATGTCACATGGATCTCTGCAGCACTAAATACTGTGTGAGTCTCTCACTTCTCCCAGAGAATCATCCATGGAGAAAGAAAGAGAGATGGACAGATCAGGTTTAAACAGGATTCCTTTCTGCTCATGGAGTCTAAATTGTTACTAGCATAATCGTGGAATATTTGAATACCTTGTGACGAACGACGTGAAATGCAGTTCAGAAGCTATAAATATAGCGTTGGAGACGCATCTTAGATCAGTCTTATCAAAACAAATTGACCAAGTAATTATCTCTCTGCTGTTTATACTTCAGTTTAACAGGGCAGGTTCGATTCATTTAGCTCGTTGTAGTATATTCCATTTTGCTCTAATTTGAAAACACATACACGATGCATTTAACTGTCTTGGATGGCTTTCGTAGCCATGAATCCACACGGCGCTTCTTAATTGTTTTATAAACGATTGCTAATGGTGGTGTTGTGAAATAGTGCAGTTTGGCTGATAGAATTTGTGTGTGGAAGTGAGCGAGAGAAAGAAAATGCACAGAGATGTAATTAACAAGAGGACAAGTGAAATAAACAGTTAAGTCTGAGCACAGTGAGGTGGTGTGGAAAAGCCTGTGTGTTAGGATGCTGGCATTTTTGTGTGTGTCTGGTTGTCTGCCTGTGTGTGTGTCTGGTTGTCTGCCTGTGTGTGTGTGTGTCTGGTTGTCTGCCTGTGTGTGTGTGTGTCTGGTTGTCTGCCTGTGTGTGTGTGTCTGGTTGTCTGCCTGTGTGTGTGTGTCTGGTTGTCTGCCTGTGTGTGTGTGTGTCTGGTTGTCTGCCTGTGTGTGTGTGTGTCTGGTTGTCTGCCTGTGTGTGTGTGTGTCTGGTTGTCTGCCTGTGTGTGTGTGTGTCTGGTTGTCTGCCTGTGTGTGTGTGTGTCTGGTTGTCTGCCTGTGTGTGTGTGTGTCTGGTTGTCTGCCTGTGTGTGTGTGTGTCTGGTTGTCTGCCTGTGTGTGTGTGTGTCTGGTTGTCTGCCTGTGTGTGTGTGTCTGGTTGTCTGCCTGTGTGTGTGTGTGTCTGGTTGTCTGCCTGTGTGTGTGTGTGTCTGGTTGTCTGCCTGTGTGTGTGTGTGTCTGGTTGTCTGCCTGTGTGTGTGTGTGTCTGGTTGTCTGCCTGTGTGTGTGTGTGTGTGTGTGTGTCTGGTTGTCTGCCTGTGTGTGTGTGTGTGTGTGTGTCTGGTTGTCTGCCTGTGTGTGTGTGTGTGTGTGTCTGGTTGTCTGCCTGTGTGTGTGTGTGTGTCTAGTTGTCTGCCTGTGTGTGTGTGTGTGTCTGGTTGTCTGCCTGTGTGTGTGTGTGTGTCTGGTTGTCTGCCTGTGTGTGTGTGTGTGTGTGTCTGGTTGTCTGCCTGTGTGTGTCTGGTTGTCTGCCTGTGTGTGTCTGGTTGTCTGCGTGTGTGTGTGTGTCTGGTTGTCTGCCTGTGTGTGTGTGTGTCTGGTTGTCTGCCTGTGTGTGTGTGTGTGTGTCTGGTTGTCTGCCTGTGTGTGTGTGTGTGTGTGTCTGGTTGTCTGCCTGTGTGTGTGTGTGTGTGTCTGGTTGTCTGCCTGTGTGTGTGTGTGTGTGTGTCTGGTTGTCTGCCTGTGTGTGTGTGTGTGTCTGGTTGTCTGCCTGTGTGTGTGTGTGTGTCTGGTTGTCTGCCTGTGTGTGTGTGTGTGTCTGGTTGTCTGCCTGTGTGTGTGTCTGTGTCTGGTTGTCTGCCTGTGTGTGTGTGTGTCTGGTTGTCTGCCTGTGTGTGTGTGTGTCTGGTTGTCTGCCTGTGTGTGTGTGTCTGGTTGTCTGCCTGTGTGTGTGTGTGTCTGGTTGTCTGTCTGTGTGTGTGTGTCTGGTTGTCTGCCTGTGTGTGTGTGTGTGTCTGGTTGTCTGCCGGTGTGCGTGTGTGTGTGTCTGGTTGTCTGCCGGTGTGTGTGTGTGTGTGTGTCTGGTTGTCTGCCGGTGTGTGTGTGTGTGTGTGTGTGTGTCTGGTTGTCTGCCGGTGTGTGTGTGTGTGTGTGTGTGTGTCTGGTTGTCTGCCGGTGTGTGTGTGTGTGTGTGTCTGGTTGTCTGCCGGTGTGTGTGTGTGTGTGTGTCTGGTTGTCTGCCCGTGTGTGTGTGTGTGTGTGTGTGTCTGGTTGTCTGCCGGTGTGTGTGTGTGTGTGTGTCTGGTTGTCTGCCCGTGTGTGTGTGTGTGTGTGTGTGTGTCTGGTTGTCTGCCGGGGTGTGTGTGTGTGTCTGGTTGTCTGCCGGGGTGTGTGTGTGTGTGTGTGTGTCTGGTTGTCTGCCTGTGTAATGTGTGTGTCTGGTTGTCTGCCGGTGTGTGTGTGTGTCTGGTTGTCTGCCGGTGTGTGTGTGTGTGTGTGTGTGTCTGGTTGTCTGCCTGTGTGTGTGTGTGTCTGGTTGTCTGCCGGTGTGTGTGTGTGTGTCTGGTTGTCTGCCTGTGTGTGTGTCTGGTTGTCTGCCTGTGTGTGTGTCTGGTTGTCTGCCTGTGTGTGTGTCTGGTTGTCTGCCTGTGTGTGTGTGTGTGTCTGGTTGTCTGCCTGTGTGTGTGTGTGTGTCTGGTTGTCTGCCTGTGTGTGTGTGTGTGTCTGGTTGTCTGCCTGTGTGTGTGTGTGTCTGGTTGTCTGCCTGTGTGTGTGTGTGTGTCTGGTTGTCTGCCTGTGTGTGTGTGTGTGTCTGGTTGTCTGCCTGTGTGTGTGTGTGTGTCTGGTTGTCTGCCTGTGTGTGTGTGTCTGGTTGTCTGCCTCTGTGTGTGTGTCTGGTTGTGTGCGTGTGTGCGTGTGCGTGTGCGTGTGCGTGTGTGTGTGTGTGTGTGTGTGTGTGTGTGTGTGTGTGTGTGTGTGTGTGTGTGTCTGGTTGTCTGTCTGTCTGTCTGTCTGCGTGTTTCTGGTTGTCTGTTTGTCTGTCTGTCTGCGTGTCTGTTGTGTGTGTCTGTCTGTCTGTGTATCTGTGTCTGAGTGTGTGGTGGTTATATGTCTACGAGATTATTTCAAGTTCAAAAAGGTCTTAAGATCACCAAAAGAAATTAATAAATAATAACTTGAAATGTCAAGATGACAACTTATTCTTTTCTTGTGATCTCCAAAAAAATGTTTTCTTAAGATCAAAAAATGTATTTTTCTTGTGATCTTTCTATGGCAAAAGATCTTTTTTTGGACATCACGTAACAATAGCATACTTCTTGCCACCTCCAGAACCACCACACTGCTTACAGTGCTGACTAATATGATGGTGTTGCATAGCAGAGTTCAAATCACAATCAATTTTGCTGATGATTCTACAGTTATGGATCTATTCAGTCGTGATGAGTCAGCTTACAGGGAGGACGTACAGACGACAATCTATCTCTTAATGTTGACAAGGCCAACGAGATGATCTCACCACTCCACATCAATCAGGTGCCAAAAGCTCCATGTTTCTGTGTGTGCACGTGACCGAGCTGTTGGACTCTGAATACCATTTGCCTAGCCCAGTAGTCCCAGCAACACCTTCGCGTCTTGCTGATGCTGAAGAGCGGCCATCACCGGCTGTGCCCCTCAACACGCCGCACCACAGCACACCCTAACAATCCTTTTACAGAGTAACTATAGACAGCATTGTGACCAACTGTCATACCATATGGTATGGAACAGTCACTTGTTAAGACAGTTCAGAAGATCACCTTAGACTCTCTCGACCCATTTTCAAAAAGCACTGCATCCACAAGGCACCCAGCATTGAAGATTGTCCCTCCATTGGATCTAGTACAGTATTCCCTCGCCACTTCGCGGTTCAAGTTTCGCGGCCTCAGTGCATCGCTGGTTTTTCAAAAATATTCATCCCAGGTTTCCCAGGATGCCAGACAAAGTGAGAAACACTCTCAGAGGCTTTGTACGTACCCACGGGCACTCAGACAAGGCACATGATTGGTTCCTGGCGCGACATCTCAGCTGATTGGCTGCGCATCATCTCATCCTCTCCCAGCTTCTTCCCTTGTTGTATCTCGCCACTCTCGTTCACGCTGTCGACCGTGTCTCGCGTATTGTGTTCGAAATTAACTTTCGTTAAGCCCTTACAATGCCTCCTAAGTGCTGTGCCCCTGCGACAGATTCCTCTAGTGAGCCGAAGAGGAAGATGATGACCATCAGTGAAAAGGTCAAACCTAGGGCCAATCCTACTTTTCACCTAGATAAACGAGGGATCACTGTATTGTGGTTGACCCCTCCCAGTCATCTCATGGATTTTAATCTCGCCTACCATCTGGCACCAGTATCACCACCACTATCACCACCACCACCACCACCACCAGATACCACAATAGCTTTTTTCCTCTCTCTCAGTCTGAATATTCAACACACTGTTGCCCTCCAACACTCAGCAGGACTAATCAAATCTTCCCACTTCCCATGACACTTCCCATGGTTTGCTGATACAGTCGGTGGATTGCAGACATGGTCTTATTGAAACAACATTTTGATGTCTTCTAATGTATACAATCTATATAAAAGTCTGACCAAAAAAAAAAACCCACCAAAAAACTAAACCCTGGACTGCTATTATCACGTCGGTGTGTCGATTTGCATACTGTTCCTGAAAATTTTGATCATCGCTTGTCTTGTGAGCCACAAACCATTTAGGCAGCACCTGTCACACATCATGCGATAACTACAGAGATGACTAAGTCCCTCAAATCGGCTATGATGCACAAGCATCATCATCATCATCATCATCATCATCTCAACAGACCGATGATGATGAAGTTGTCTAGCACTGAAAAACATGCAAATAGAAAGTCAGATAGCTGTATTTCACTGATCACTAAGGCAGAAATATGGTTTTCCTGCAGACGTGGAAGTCAGTCCCTGATTTCCTTTAATCGGGGAACGTGTTCATCTGTGATGCACAGCATGTATGCCTCATATTTTTGATGCCATGAATAAAATAGTCTCTTAAGAAAACAATCTTTATTTTGAGATCACAAGGGGAAAAAAAAAATCTGTGGTGTTTCTGGACCTCTGTAACGTTAGCATTATTTATCGTCTACTGTTCTTTAGAAGCGCAGGTCTTTCTGCTCTATTCCTAGGCGCTACAAATAACCAATTCTCAACCCGTGTAGCAGAAATTAAATATTTATTATACTATAAAATAAAATGCCATTGCGATTTATTTTTTTTTGTTTAAAGTGTGGCATTTTTCAGTGTAAAACTCTAGAAGTATCCATGTTATGGGAACTGACTTTGTAACTTCAAGTATATCGGTTTCTCTAATGTTCAGTAGGTCTCACTAGTGAAGAAAATGCTACAACTCGACACCGCAATATTGATGGTCACATTACATAGAGCTGTTTACAGACGAGACACAAATCTTATATGAGAATTTTATTATAATGCAGAGTTTCCCAATGGAGTGTCCGATATACCACTCGTATGTAGGATGTGTTTCTTACAGATATTGTGTAATACCCCTGTGTCTGTATGTTGTTCAGGGCTTTGGGTCACTTTGAAGCGGTTGCCCGGTGATATCCATCAGATCCGGAAGGATTTCCCGCACCTGGTGGACCGTTCCACTGCCGTCGCCCGCAAAATGGGCTTCCCTGAGATCATCATGCCAGGTGCAAATTAAACCCATTTATCATCCCAAATCCCTGCACGATTTTCCTTTTCCTCTGCGGTGGATCGTGTGTTTTACATTTGTTAAGCACCTGCACCTGCTTATACACGCCGTGGGTGTGAATTCTGTGAAATACATTTATGGAGATCGATTAAACAGGATTTAAAGGATTTATAAAAGTGGCATGCTGTAGGAAACGGAGACGGAGCGAGCGATTTGTTTAGTACATCATCAGTGCGAACTGGGAGAATCCTGCTCACCGCAGTGCCGTGCTCTTTTAATATCGTGTGTCCATCGGTGATTTAGCCAGGCTGACCACTCTTGTTTTTATAATCAGCATCTGTTCTATGTGCCAGTATCTCGGATAAGTAAGCAGTCATTGTGTCTACAGGTGACGTTCGGAATGACATTTATGTGACGCTGACTCACGGAGACTTTGACAAAGGCAGTAAAACCACACCCAAGAACGTGGAAGTCACCATGTCCGTGTACGATGAGGAGGGCAAGAGACTGGAGGTATATAATGAGACTTGGAACTCTGTTACTCTGGTGTACTCACACACACACATGCGCGCGCGCACACACACACACACACACACACACACACACACACACACACACACACACACACACACACACACACAAATTACCTCAGTTGCCAGGTGAGCAGTCTTCTGTTGCCCACCTGCCCTTTAAAGATGTTGAGCAGGAGACTCCGCTAAGCCATCTGCTTTCCTTCTGTCCGTCTCTCTCTCTCTCTCTCTCTCTCTCTCTCTCTCTCTCTCTCTCTCTCTCTCTCTCTCTTTCTCTCTCTGTATCTTTTTCTTTCTCTCAAACAACTCTAAAACTCAATTATGTCAAATCCTAAGTGGCTTCTCACTATATCCTCGGTTTGTAGGGTTTTGGCAAGCACTCTTGTCGAGCCGAGCCTAGTGCACTATAATATACTTAATAAATTCCCATTCAGGATTCAACCACAGTCGACTAATGTCATCGATTTTGTGTACACTAATCACACATTTGATTCATAATAAAAGGAGGTAAATGAGACAAACTTCTATGGTCTTGAGTAATTTTTTTTTTTTAAAGTAGCACATTTTAAAAGTTTTTTTTTTGCTTAAGAATTCACAGATCTGTGAGTGTTTGTCTCTCTGTGCTCGCTTCCCTGTGTGCGCGTCTCTGTGTGAAAATAATAACAATTTCTTTCCATGATCACAGCTTTTAAAATGTATTTTCGTCAGTCACATATTTCAGTGAATATAATTTTTTTTTCAATTAAATATTTAATATTCATGATATGGATTTTAAAAAAAAATACCCAGTGGATTTAGAAAGCACATACAGTAGCACGAGAGTGACATTAAATGGTTATAAAGTGTTCTTCTCAGCTTATAGTGAGAACTAAATACACTAAACTAAACGAGGGAAAAGCATTAGGAAGTGATAAAAATGGTGAAATTGATTTTTAGTTTTATTTAGTTTAGTGTTATGGTGCAGGATCGAAACGGTTCCTCTGCCTCAGCTGCATCTTTCCGTTACTTAAACAGTGTCATGTTGGAATTCCACTGATTCTGATTAAAACTGAATTAAAAATCTTGTAATCTGATATTTATTAAGTTATGTTTGTCTTTTTTTCCCCCCAGAACGTGATTTTCCCCGGTGCTGGAGATGAGGGAATTACCGAGTACAAGTCTGTCATTTACTATCAGGTCAAGCAGCCACGCTGGTTCGAGACCATCAAGGTGAGAAAGCTCCAAGTTTATACTACTGCACTTTTGCTGCCCAAATGTAAAGGCAAACAGAAAAGTACAACCAGGTCCAAACTGTTTCATCTTGCACAGGATAATGGAATGCACATATACTATGCAAAAAAAAAGACAGAGCAGAGACGGTTTATTCTGTCAGGAAGTGCCGAGTCGGGGAAATAAATGAAGCCCCATTTAAGGAGCAGTGAATCAGCAGCAGCAGTGGCAGCGCTTTCTGTTTTTTTTGCTGCTGCTTGAATTTCATCTTTTCATCTGCTTGTTTTATAACTGTATGACAAATTCCTCACCAGAATCATCCAGATAGCGTTCAATAGAGGCATTGCTTGTTGCACGGAAAGAGAAAAAAAAAAGGGAAATGAAAATCGTATGTGGGGGTGTGACCCATGTGCGGGCGTGACTGTGTGAGTTGGGTGACTCTTTGGGGGCGTGACTGTGTGTGTGTGTGGGGTGACTCTTTGGGGGTGTGTCTCTGTGTGCGTGGGGTGACTCTTTGGGGGAGTGTCTTTGTGTGTGTTTGGGGTGACTCTTTGGGGGTGTGTCTCTGTGTGCGTGGGGTGACTCTTTGGGGGAGTGTCTTTGTGTGTGTGTGGGGTGACTCTTTGGGGGTGTGTCTCTGTGTGCGTGGGGTGACTCTTTGGGGGAGTGTCTTTGTGTGTGTGTGGGGTGACTCTTTGGGGGCGTGACTGTGTGTGTGCGTGGGGTGACTCTTTGGGGGAGTGTCTTTGTGTGTGTGTGGGGTGACTCTTTGGGGGAGTGTCTCTGTGTGTGTGTGGGGTGACTCTGGGGGAGTGACTCTGTGTGTGTGTGTGCGTGGGGTGACTCTTTGGGGGCGTGACTGTGTGTGTGTGTGTGGGGTGTCTCTGTGTGTGTGGGGCGACTCTTTGGGGAAGTGACTCTGTGTGTGTGTGTGTGCGGGGGCGAGTCTTTGGGGGAGTGACTCTGTGTGTGCGTGGGGTGACTCTTTGGGGGTGTGACTCTGTGTGTGCGCGCGTGGGGCGACTCTTTGGGGGCATGACTCTGTGTGTGTGTGTGTGTGTGCGTGCGTGGGACGACTCTTTGGGGGCGTGACTCTGTGTCTGTGTGCGTGGGGTGACTCTTTGGGGGCGTGACTCTGTGTGTGCGGGGGGCGACTCTTTGGGGACGTGACTTTGTGTGTGTGGGGTGACTGTTTGGGGGTGTGTCTCTGTATGTGTGGGGTGACTCTTTGGGGGGGGTGACTCTGCGTGTGTTGGTGGGGTGACTCTTTGGGGGAGTGTCTCTGTGTGTTGGTGGGGTGACTCTTTGGGGACGTGACTCTGTGTGTGTGGGGTGACTTTTTGGGGGCGTGTCTGTGTGTGTGGGTGAGGTGACCGGGGGCATGTCTCTTTGACGGTGTGTATCTGTGTGTGGGTGGGGTTACATCTGTTTGTGCATAAATATGGTCCAAAAGTTTTCTTTTTTGTCTCCTAGGTGGCCATCCCTATTGAGGATGTTAATAGGAGTCATTTGCGCTTCACTTTCAAACATCGCTCTTCTCAGGACTGTGAGTATAAGTCTGAAAAACCACAAACACACACACGTCCAACACTCGGTGAGGCGTCCCACACTTTACACGACCGGAGCTGTTTGTCTACCAAAAACACTAGTATGAATAATGCACTGCTGCTGCTTTCCATTCTCTCTCTCTCTCTCTCTCACACACACACACACACACACACACACACACACACACACACACACACACACACACACACACACACACACACACACACACACACACACAGAGTTTTCATCTCTATATCTGAACACAGATTTTATTTATTTATTTTTTAAATATACCCATTTACCCCAGGGTTTTACTCAGAAACCTATCAGTGAACATGGTGTAAAAGCTTTGCTGTAAGACCCGGGTGCTCTGTAGCGTCTGTAGTTTCGTATATAGTATAGTGAAGTTGTCCTTTTGTGAATGTCCAAGCTTATAAAAGTGTGTGTGTTGGCAAACATATCTTCCCATCTGCTTGGCAGGAGGAGCGCAAAGTATGTAAAACAATCAGTTAAGGAAAGCCAGCATGTGTGTCTGTGTGTGTGTCTTTTCTCAAAGGAAAACATGCGTTCATTTAACCTTTAAAAGTGTTTCTGCTGTTAGCACTTTGTTGCACTTCGTATGTTTTCCCTCATGAATAAAGTTAGCTATCGTCACGACAGTAAAAGAAGAGACATCTCCTGATACACACCAGAAAACAGGAACTAACCTGTCCTCTGAGCATTAACCACGAACACGAAACGATTCGAAATGTTTTGTTGTTTAATAAAGAAAAAAAATTGCAAAACACTCTGGCACGTGCTGTTATTATAAACCTCCAGGTTGAGCTTCGCTTTGTTTCAGGTTGTATCTTAACTCTCCATCCTGGCTTATTTTCCCCATCACATCACACCCATTATATTTTATTCCTTGCATAACATGTAGTTTAGCCCTTCACGCTAACTGACACTTCTGCAAAAGCGTTTAAAAAGTTGTATTCATGTATTTTGATCATTTTGTTGTCAGCTTGTCATAACATCCGAGTCAAGTGACTGATATTTGCTGACGTTGTTATGACACTTTCCGTCCCGTTTCCGTTACATTTGAACATTCGAAAATGACAGAGAAAATGTCACAGCACTTGCGGAGACGGTTATATATCATTATAAGTCAAGTTTCCTTTCGCTATTTGCCATTTTCTTACGATTTCTGTAGAAGACTGACAATTTTATGACACGGTACTGACAGTAATGCATTTTTTTAGATTCCAAATAAAGGTGACGTGTGAAGGTTTGTGTGATATGTTTGTCGTTGGAAGCGTGTCTTAATACACCAAGCTCAAGACCCTAAAACCCAAACTACTAAGCAAATAAAAGACGCATGTTTGTACGAGTTGGCATGTTTGTGTAGCTATAAGAACGCCACCTTTCAGTTAACATGATACCAAGTGACCATGTACCAGTCTGTAAATAATCAGACAATAATATGCTGTTAAATTGGCTGGATCCAAATTCTCCTCAAGCGCTGTAACATTTTCTCTTCCTCTGTTACAAATTTGACATTTCTACGTGGTGGATTTTTTTTTTTCCCCCTTTAAATTGTTGGCCAAGACTTGCATAATGATGCCAGCTACAGAAATGTCACTCACAATTATCTGTGAGTCCATTTCTTAACTCTGTACTGTTTTCTTAAATATTTGAGGAGCTTTGCAGATCATTTAAAACGGAAGTAAACTATTTAATCTATTTGGAAAATATGAATCCACAGAAAACAAAGCACCTTGTTTTTATGATCGTATAATAACACTGACTAAATAATCTTTGCTATTTTGCTAACGCATGTGGCAGGATAGTTGGTGGCCTTTGCTCTAAGCAAGCCTCGCATCTGTGTTCCTCTGTCTGTCACTGTCCATCCCTTTGTCATTACTGTCTGTCCTTCATCACTGAGTCATTGGTGAACTTTACCAACATGATGGACACCCGAATAACCCACGTTCTTCTTCCCGGTAACCATGGCAACTGGAGTTGTGACGTGACCTCTGTGACCTCGTCCTGTACCCATCATTGTGGTGCATATGCTTCTGTGCTGGGGTTGAGGTTCTCAGAGAGAGAGAGAGAGAGAGAGGGGTGTATGGGGGTGTGTGTAGCTGGGCTATGCCTGATCTCTGGGGATTGTGTGCTGGGTGATGCAGTGGGTTTGATGGCTGTAGTCACTTGGAAGGCTGACATTTGCAGCACCCCAGGGAGCAGTTTGTCTCAGTTTGAGCGAATTGGAGCAATTTTTCAAATGAAAATTTCACCTCTGATTAAACTCAGAAAGTCTTAGGCACCATTGGGAGAGGTGTGCAGAGAAGCTTACCTCTAAACTTCTATCACAGCTTTAATAATACTTAATCAAAAATGGTCCATGGTCAATAAATGGTGTATCTATGGGGTAATAAACTTTGGTGCTTTTTGTATCGGTTTTCAAAAACCGAACGCTATTCTTTAGGTTTAGTATTTTGGTTACATCGTAAGTAAATTGAACTTTTTGTTTTTATTTATTTATTTATTTATTTATTTATTTATTTATTTATTTAATCTATGAAGATTTTTTATTTATTTATTTATTTATTTATTTATTTATTTAGAATTGTTACTCGCATTCCTAAAGGTTCTATGCTGCACCCTAGAAAAGATTTTTAACTGTCCACCAAGGACATTTTATCTTTAAATGATCATCCTTATAGTTTATCGAGGATTAAAAGTCTTGCCCGAGCTCCTGTTAGTCAGAGTGGTTATTTGATGGAAGGTGTATGATCATTGTTGTTCGGAATATTTGTTCACAACGAAAAGCCGAAAACCAGAAGCCTCCATGTGTCCTCTCAGGTGTGTGATGTCTCAGTGGCTGCATCTATTAAGCCACTCTACTATGTCACCTTGCAGTGGACAGAATGCCAAAATACCCTGTCTTATCTAGTCCTCCACCCAGGAATGTGGCCAGCTAGCCTCAAAACATAAATTAATCCTTGAAGTAAGTGTGTGTCTCTGTGTGTGTGTGTGTCTCTGTGTGTGTGTGTGTCTGTGTGTGTGTGGCTGCTTCTTGGCTTCTGCCATGCTGCCAGCTCCTATTTTACAGCTGAAGACTCACTAAGGAACTTGGCTGTCTCTGTCTTTGTAATATTCATCTCCTTCATCCTTTCTGTGTGCCTCATCCCTCTCTCTCTCTCTCTCTCTCTCTCTCTCTCTCTCTCTCTCTCTCTCTCTCTCTCTCTCTCTCTCTCTCTCTCTCTCTCTCTGACTGACTGATGGCTCTGGTTTTGTCTCTGTGCACTGGCTGGCTGTGTGGATTTATGAAGCAGGGATGTGGGAGTGTTTTGGTCGGCTGAGTGTAAATTTGAGCTTGTTGTGCAGCTCTGATGTATTTAAGTTTAGTGACTGAGACTGAGCTATATCCCTGCTCTTCTGTTTATGCTGATTCTGGCCTCTTCACCCACTCACACCCTCATGTCTGAGTGTAGCTAATGTCATTCGTCTGACACAGCTCATGGATATTTTTATGTCTGCCTGCTGTTATTTTTTCATTGGTTATCTTCGTGGAGTCTCAGCGTGAAAAATAAAATCTAATACTTGTATATAAAAACTGTCTGTGAATAGTTTAATACAGCAGAAGGGAAACTACCAGACTGGTGAACCTGGCTAAAGCTAGACACGGTGCTAATGTTAAAAATGTAGCTATTTACTTACTGACGTAATTACTGACTCGCTTGCTACTGTCTGACTTGCTTATTGACTTATTGAGTCAGTTACAGATATAACGGTTTGCTCACTGATTTGCTCTTTTATTGGATTTCTTATTAATGTGCTTATTTATCCTACTGGCTTGCACACAGGCTTCCTTGCATACTGTACTTAATGGTTTACTAACTGGTTTTCTTACTGACTTATGCTCTTACTCGCTCTTATTGACTAGTGTCAGTCTCCGACAAACCGTTGGCTGGACTTCTGATGTACAGTATATGGCACACAGAACTAAAACAATTTCAGGAGTTTTTTTTTTGTCATCATCTCATCGGTTGGATTGTACTGGATTTCAGAGAAACGTTTTTTGACAGTCTGCCTAAAAACAAAGTGACTTTCCTATATTTCCGTCATTGTAGAAGGAAGCGGTCGAGCGCTTATGGGAATCAGGTAAACGCTGGGTTTTCATGGTGTAGTCTCCTTAATTTGCATGGATTTCTAAACAAATGTTTTTTATTAGTACTCCAGCTGTACATTTTCACGTTCCTAAACATGACACTGAACAAACTTACCTGAACTTGGTCGCTTTACATGTCTGTCAACACAACGCATCTTGGTATCCCTTTAACACAAACTGTTCACAAGCCTTTGAGTATAAAGATCTGACGCGAGCTGGAAAAGCTTACGTACAGCTGGGCTTTTAAAAGCTTAGCGCTATCCCTACAGACCCACTTGTGAAATAGTCATTCCTGTTTGTGCTTGATATACACAGAGCTAGCTATACACATGGAACTATACCAACGTGTGTGTTTTTCTATTTTTTCTGTTTTGCTCATGCAGACAAGGACAGGTCAGAGAAGATCTTTGCCTTGTCTTTTGTGAAGCTGATGAGATTTGATGGTACAACACTCAGGGATGGAGAACACGATCTTATCGTCTACAAGGTAACTCGAAAACACCTACACACACACACACACACACACACAAACACAAACAGTCTGGTATTTCAAACACTTGGTGACATGAGAGGAGCTTTGAGTCTGCCAGTCATGGTCATGCTGACCTAATGCTGTTTAGCCCCCTGACCCTGTAGTCATTAAACAAGTAAAGTTTTTAGGGCCTCCACATCTGCATTTATGCATATTAAACATCAGAATTATGCAGAGTCTGACCTGGGCATATCCCTATGGAGTTATGCTAATTGAATGTGAGGACACAAACCCATCCGATCAGTGTTAAATCTCCTCATCTCATCTGTAGCAAAGTCAGCAGTGTCCTTGAGGTCACGACTGTTTTTTCCTATTTTCGTGTGTATGTATGTATGTGTGTGTGTATATACATGTGTGTGTCTGTGTGTGTGTGTGTGTGTGTGTGTGTGTGTGTGTGTGTGTGTGTATGTGTGTATATATATATATATATAATATACATGTGTATACATACATACATACACACACACACATATATATATATATATATATGTATGTATGTATGTATACACGTGTGTATACATACATACATATATATTTAAAACGACTGTTTAAATTGAAATTAACAAGTATCTATCTATCTATCTATCTATCTATCTATCTATCTATCTATCTATCTATCTATCTATCTATCTATCTATCTATCTATCTATCTATCACAAACTCAAACTTAGCATTATGAACAGGGGGAATTAGTTTTACCGTATGTGATACGGCTGTGTTATCTGTAAGCTACTGACATGATAAAAAAAGCAAACAACCTCAACACACAAATTAATTCCTGTTAATAATAGACTGTAATGCTGTTGACTCTGACTTTGATTGGTCAGAAGGTGTGTGTGTGTGTGTATATGTATACATATATGTATATATATGTATATATATATATATATATATATATGTATATATATATATATATATATAAAATGTATAATAGGACGGCTCAGACAGTAGTTCGATGTTGAAGTTTAAACCTGCCATTAACAGCACGTTTAATGTCTTGTTTCCATGGTAACAGCACATAGATGAGCACTTGTATGATGGATGCTCAAAATAGAGTTTTTATATTTTGTTAATGCGACAATTCTTTTTCAGAGATGTTTATTTAACATTTATGGACAGAGTCTGAGTTATAAGTGCTTTGTATCAGAGAATGTTTATTGTAGCTATAACGTAGGTGATAACAGGAACTGAGGTGTCTCTCTGACATTCCACAACATTACAGTTTATCTCTGAACCATTAAAATAAAACTAAAATTTGTCTTTCTTTACCGAATTAAACCCTTTTTTAAACCCCACATGTTCGGTTATTATTTTGGTTTATGTGTGTTAAGTGTTTAGTATTTGCTAGCAAATTAATTTGTTTCATGTTCCAAATATTCAAAAGAAACTAGTAACCTAATCTGATCTTGACCAGAGAGTTACTGAGGATGAATTAATGATATTGCATGAGCATTGTTTTTATTTATTTCTTTTCTCCAGAAGCTTCAGCAACATGAATGTCAAACCGTATTCTTTCATGACTTTGTTCTCTAGCGTCCTGTCATCCCAGGTTGATGCACACCTCTAGTTACAGGCAGATGCCCTGTGAACCTTTCAGGCATCTATAAAGTTTAGGGCTTCATCCGTAACTACATACGTAATGTCATATTTTGCCTGAGTCACCCATGTCTACTGTTCCCTCATTAGGTTCTTGAGCATTTTTGTAAAGCGATTTATTGACCCGGCAAACCTATTTGCTGGTGTATATTGTGTCTTTGCTGTGCTCATGTCTTTGTCCTGTTGTTTGCAGGCTGAGGCTAAGAAGCTGGAGGACTCTTCTCTCTATCTGAGCCTGCCAGCCACCAAACTAGACCTAGAGGAGAAAGGCCACTTCCCCACAGGCAAAAGCTCCCAGAGCCTGGGCAACTGTACCATCAGCAAGGACTCCTTCCAGATTGCCACTCTGGTGTGTTCCACCAAGCTCACACAGAATGGTGAGACACACACACACACACACACACAGAGTTCAACTCAGACTGGAGGGCTTTTCTTCATGCCTGCATGAAAAAACGATCTTTCTTCATTCTCACGTTCCTCTCCTTTCTCAGTCTATCATTCATTATGCCTAGTGAGGGATTGTTTTCTTTATCTTGACTGTCTTTTCCTATTTACGTCCTCTCTCACTCCTTCTCCCTCCTTTTTCCATTCCCTCTATTTATCACTCCCTCTTTTCGGCGAGAGTAATCAGCCTGGGGCTGTAGAGAGGAAACGCAGACAGAGAGAGACAGCGAGAATGGGACAGGAATGCAAAAGATGAGAGAAGGTTGGGGAGGGGATCCTTTACTGCTGTCACTCTCGCTGTGTGTGCCTTCTTTCCCCTGCTAAAGAAACCTGGCCTTATTAAATACAGGAGAATCCCCTCATACATGCCTGGGACCTGTACATACATGTAAAGCTATTTCAGGCCAGATCGGTCTCTGGACAGCACTCAGGTTTGAAACTCATGGCCAAATAAATAAATAAATAAATAAATGAATGAATGAATGAATGAATGAATGAATGAATGAAACCTCAACCCCGGGTCAGTGTGCTCTGGAAAAAGAAGATCTTGAGATCCCAGATATCTTGAGTGTTTTTTAAATTATTATTATTTTCTCCTTGTGTTTGATTATACAAATATTATGGAAATAGTATTTAAACATTGAAGTTTGTTCAGACAACCTTAGCAGTGACCGCATCATTCCCCAAACCTCTGCAGTGCTTCTACTCGGATGTGCAAATAAAGGCTGTGAAGGAGAGTCCAGGCACAGTGTGAGGAGGGAAGGAGGAAGTATAGATCATTACAGTCTGATCACACACTGAATGCAGTAAAAGTCAGTGCTGCTATGCTGCAATCCTTTCCTTCCTGCTCCTCCTCTCTTTTTTTTCATGTCTCTTTTTTTTTCTCCTCTGTTGCTCTTTCTATTCTCGCTCATAGTGTTTTTTTTCTGCACTGTGATGGATGTCATAATGATGCTACTACAGGAAAAATAGTCTTTATTTCACGTGTACCCTGCCAGCAGACTTACAATCCCGCAGCACGCGTCGTGTTTTCTGTGTGATGGCATTCAGAATTCCCCATCTACACGCAAGCTAGACTTCCAAATGTGTTCCACAGCACATTTCCTACCTCCGTGCTGATTAGCACAACGCTAATGATCTGCGGCTGTAGCGGCATGCTGGGTTATACGGCCCCAGAGTCAGAGGCATGGTCTACACAGCGCTTTAATGAAGAGAAAGCCTGTGCATGCCACCCATGGTAATGAGGTCATGGAGGACTTTGCTGATGACTTTTTGGGTGCCATGTCGTCAGCCACACACGTAAACATGAAGGATCACTGTCGTCTTCAAAAAAAAAGTTTTTTTTTGCTCTCGAAGCCTCATTGATCATCATTTTATCTGAACAGTAGGTCATGCTGTGTCGTGGCTGTGCTGAGCTTGTCCAGTAGAGCGCATCTCTAAAAATTACACACGCACACACCCATATATTAGCATATTAGGCTAGAGCTTCCTGCTGCTTAAGCTGCACTAGGCCTGGTGTTTGCTGCGCCAGTAGTGCAGCTGAAAATCAATACATTCTGCAGGAGAGCACATGGTTCTCTGTGTGTGTGAGCGAGAGAGAGAGAGAGAGAGAATGAGAGAGAGAATGAGATTGTAGGGGCTTTTTTGTATGTAGATGCCCGCTCTCTATGCTAATATATTAAGTACGTAATATCAGGAAGCCGGAGGGAAGAACGAGAGCACTTATTTAGCTTTTATTAAAGAATCGGGTCATTTCTGCCACCGCTAATGCAGCTCCTAAATGAAGACTGACAGGAAGTCAGCGCCCATCCTGTCATTTCCCTGCTTTCCCAGCCTGCTAATTTTCTTCCTCACTTTATTGCTGTGTCTTGCTTTCCTTTTCCGTCTTACGCAAACTTTCAGCAGGTTTACTCTATGCGCTTTGCTATTCTATATGCTTCATCTCATCTGCACATTTCTCTCTCTCTCTCTCTCTCTCTCTCTCTCTCTCTCTCTCTCTCTCTCTCTCTCTCTCTCTCCCCCCTCCCCCCCAGAAGTTATATATAGTCCAACAGAAAGCAAAAAGCAAATAAATAATTAAATATAAAGTATCTAAAGTGCGTCTAATGAGGAAATATTCACATGTATGTGTTACATGTATGTGATAAATCCCAGATTTATCAGTCTGTGAAAGTTTAGGTGCACTGAAATGGGATTGTGGTCCTGTAACGGTGCATATTTACCAATTAGTTCAGTATTTAAATGCATTTGAACATTCAAGAGCCTATAATTTTATACTGGCACAGTCAGGTTGAAGGTTCGCAGCATTTAATTGTACAAAACTTGGTCGTGTTAAAACTCTGGCGCTTTCCGCAACGCTACAAAATGTCCCAATTGAATCTTCAGCTAGACTACACTTGTACTTTAGGCCAGATTCCTTATCTGTTTAATTTAGAAGTTCACTATATAGGGCTTCGAGGGATTGACTTTTGGAAACGGGGTTCCTTTAGGATTTGCATTGTATGGAGCTTCATCCATCTTGCTCTGAATGTTAAACGGATGGAAAAAAAATAATGTTAGTCAAATCTAATTTCCTTGCTAGGATATTTATTTTGTATAAAATACAAATACTTTTAATATACATGGTAGTGCTGATGTAAAACAAGAAAAAAGAAGTGTTAGGTTTATTTATTTAATAACAAAATGTCACTGTGTTTCTGCCTTGAGAGATGTGGCCAGGTAAAGAAAGCTGTATGTGAAGGTTTGAAGCCTAACCCTAACCCCATAGAGCACAACCGCCCTCCTGCCCTTTACATGTTTGAGGCTTCAAACCAGAGTATGCGCTTCTTCAGATTGATGCTGCTTTGGTCTCATGTTGGGGCGAGTATTAAATGTCAGTCCCTCCTGCCATCACAGAGAAAGCTATATGTGACACGACGGAGTGTTAGGAAGGTCCACATGGGAGTCATGGTATCCATTATAAAGACCTAAACCATAGAGATATCGCTTTTTATTGCTCGCACCACACATAACTTTTAGTTCTCATGCCAGCTTGAAGCAGCAAGCATTTCTGGGAAAGATTACACATCTCTAAAGCCATTTTCCCCAGAGCTGCAATTTTAGTCTTGGAAGATGGCGAGCTTGTACCAGCGACATACAGAATTCATCATCAGGTCATGAAGTCTTTTGAGCAATAAGCACGAACCTTTGTCATTCTGTAGCCATCCCAGGTCTAGAAGTTTCCACTAGTACACTGAATTCTAGTGAAGTCATTTCTGAGAAGTTTAGAATTCTCCCTCATGTACAAAATTATGAGAGGAATAGAAGTGGACAGCTTGAGGTTTTTTTTTTCTCTCACAGAGGCAAGTTGCACGCTTCAGAGTTTCAGCTAAGATGTATGTATGTCTGTAAGATACGCACGAGATGGATGTCTGAGCAAAATGTCACAAACACTTTACAGTATCTTAGCTATCAGTCTGGTTTAAAATTAGATAGAGCTAGCATCACATCGATCTGTTAAAACTTTGGACTTTTACTGTTACTGCAATACAGTAAGTTGGCAATAAGATGGAAGCTCTTTATTTACTCTTCACACACTCAAATATATGTACTGTATTTAATCAGATTTAGTTCTTTTCACTCTACACTTAACCACCCGTTATCTTTGTTCTAAACCCTACTTTTAACCCTGGGTGGATAGAAGAGTGTCATGCATTTAGAAGTGTCGTTACCAGACTATATATAGCAGGTTTTTTAAAATATAAAGACATAAATAACAACATAAATGCCAGACTTTAATGCAATATTTCAACAAACAGAGTTTCTGAAGAAAAAAAGAAATATTTAATTATTGCGAATACTTTAAATAAAAAAACCTACCACAGCTGCCTGCATAAGTCTCTGAACACACACTTAACTAATACTCTGTGAAAGAACCCTTTGCCTTTATTATAGCATCAAGTCTTGACTTTCATCCCACTCTTCTGTGCAAAAACATCCAAGTTGTGGCTCTTTCTTTGGCCATTCCGCAGGTTTTCATTGGGGTTTGGGTATTTGCTCGGACTGGGCCATTCTATATTTTGGTTTATTTGGATTTGTGCTTTGGGTCTTTGTCATGTTGAAACGTGGAATTCCTCTTCATTTTCAGCTTTTTAACAGAGGACAGAAGTTTTTGTGTCAAAATATTTGGAGCTATTCATATTTCCATCTATCTTGACAAGTGCCTCTGGGCCAGCTGAAGAGAAGCAGCCCCAAAGCATAATGCTACCCACACCATACTTCACTGTTGGTATGGTGTTCCTTAGACGTTGCTCTGTATTGGCCTTGCACCAGAAATACCTTGTAGAATTGTGGCCAAAAGGGTCAACCTTTGTCTCACCAGACCACAACACACTGTGGTTATTTGGTGTGACTGAATGAATCTTTGGGCATAATTCAGACTGGTTTTTCTTATTTATTATTTTAAGAAACCGCTTCTGATTCGCCACCAAACTCCTCGCCTATCATCAACTTAGGAAGGTCGTCCTTATCTTTAAAACGTCTCTGTGATGCCACATTTTCTCCACTAATTACTGTATGGTTTTGACAGTGTTCCATGGTGCATTCAGTGCCTTTGATATTCTTTTATATAACCCTGATTGGTACCTTTCAAAAATTAAGTCTCGCAGTTTCTTTGTCAACTCTTTGTGGCCCATGGCTCTCAAAATACAACCCCAAATATTCAAGCAAATACTACAGCAATAGCTGACTGTTATCTGGTTTAAATTTACATTTACATTTGGCAGACGCCCTTATCCAGAGCGAAGTACATAAGTGCTTAAATCTCTAACATTGGATACATTAATGCTGGCTCACTAGGTTACATACTTAGGATACCATGAGTTTAAAACATTTGTTCAAAGTTACAATGAAAATGCAAAATTATAAGGAAATTGAATACAAAAGATAAGGAAAGAAGTGCTAGTTGAAGTGTTTCCTGAATAAGTAGGTCTTCGACCGCCGCTTGAAAATAGCCAGTGACTCAGCTGTTCGGACCTCTAGGGGAAGTTCATTCCACCACCTTGGTGCCAGTACAGAGAAGAGTCTTGTAGTATACTTGCCTCTTACCCTGAGAGATGGTGGAACCAGTCGAGCAGTGCTGGTAGATCGGATGGTGCAGGGTGCAGTGCGAGGAGTAAATCAGAATAATTTGAATCCACAGAATCAGCTGATGGCAGATGTACGCCATTTGCCTACAGGCCTAATCTTGAATGGGACTGGGGACAGTTATGCCTCGTTTCCACCGGAAAGAACCGGGTGCTGTTTCAGAGCTATGCTGGTGCTGGTTCGAAGTTGGTTCCATTGGCGAACCTTCTAAGAACCGGTTTGCCTTTCCTCCCGCTAGAGAGCCGTCACAGCACCAAGTGTGACGTCACTGTATACGTGTCACGTGTCCCAGCAACTTTAGCGCAGCGGCGGCAAACACAAACACAACGGCGGATGTTGCTTTACTGTTAAGGCTTATGGCTTTGAGAACATACATTAGCATCCAAACTCGGTGTATAAAACGTGTACGTGCAGCTCCATGTAACCTGTATAAACGGAGGTTGTAATCGATAAAGTACATAACGTTATTTTATCATTAACACAGAAAAAATTTGCCTTAGCATGTAGCTACCTACAACGTTTTGGTGCTACTTAAGAACGTTTTGGTGCTACTTAAGAACCACTTTTCCTGGTTCAGAGCCGGTGCTTTGGCGGTCAAAACAGAAAGAACTGGTTCTAAATTAGGCTCTGGCTCCGAACCAGCACTCGAACTGCCTCGGTGGAAAAGGGGCATTAGAGCCCCCATTATAAAGGGTGTGCGAGCTTGTTCCCAATTATTAAATAATGATTTTTTTTTTTTTTTGGAAGATCACGTTAAAAATGATTTCTTATCTTTATATTTTAAAAAACAGCAATTTCATAAGGGGGTGTAGACTTTTATTATCCACTGTACATCAAGTGTTTAGTCATGCCATTTCTACCAAACCATGTCCTCGCTGCCTGAAATAGATTTATTCCAGCGTTGTCGCTTGTAGTTTGTTTCTCTTGATGTGTATGACTGCTTTAAACGGCATTGTGCACTTCAAAGGTTTAGTTAAATCTCCACAAATGACCCTGAGGATCAGATCTAAACCCGACACAGTCATTTGATAAATTGGCCATTGCAGTGGCAGGCACAAACAAAATGCAGCCTGGGAATGTTCTGCAATTACACCGGCCATAAAGTAACGTCCTTGAGCTATCGTTATGCTGTATGGCAGTCAATAGATACAATTATTAGCAATTATACATGCGCGATCCTTTATTATAGGCTTTCTTGAAACATGGCTTTGCTGCTTCCAGTGTATGAAGGCTTTAATAATGAGGTGAAGAACTGAATCAGTGGTGCTGGGAGTTCTCTTATTTTTCTAAACCCACTACACATTCACTACATTGTGCGGCTATATTAAAGACACAGTTTGAAGCAGTTAAAGGATTTTTTCACGCGATAGAAGTGTGTGTATGTGTTAAAATGTTGTGCAATAGAGGTGGGAGGTGTAAGGCCATGTTAAACATCATGCATATGTTTTTTTTTTTTCTTCCTGTTAGCACAAATGTTTAAAAGTTTACAGGAAGCTAAATACAAGAGATACCAGAAAGTACTTGGCTAACAGGAAGCTAAGTACAAAAGATACCAGAATTTCCCTTGTTGCCGCGGTATGTTGTGTAAATTTATATATAGCTTTTACCCTAAATTGTCCCGTGAGGTCCATTTATGTGCCCTAAATTGTGTTTAAAGCTATACTCTGTTTTCATCTATCACCTGGTGAAATTTCTGAGCGAGAAGAAAAACTACAATCTGGCCACTCTTGTTTCTGGGAGTGTAACAATGCCGGCTCATTTATTTTCCATGTCACACAGTACTTTTGCACAGGCCACGTGTGGGTGCATCTGTACTCGTGTGAAAAATTGCAAGTCCTTTGAAACGTCCTTGTGTCCTTGTGTAGCTGCAGCGATGTAGAACATTGAATGCCTAATGAAGATCTTGTCATGAACGAAGGCTTACATCAGTTACTCCCGCTAGAGTGTGCTCCTTTAATCACATCACTAGTCTAAACTTCTAAAAGCAGTGATTTAATGAAATTTGATTAAAAAGAATGGTACTCGCTTGTTATCTCTGGTCATTTCTCAAACCAGCCATTGTACCACATTTGGAAGTTGGGTCTTTATTTTAATGGGTAGCACAAAAATGACAAATCACCACATGGTCTTTGAACCTCATTTAGAGTGGCCTCAATTTCAGAAGGTTTCCCTGAAACTGTGGCATTCTTGCTGCAAGTGTCATATTTAAGATGAAAGAATCTACCGCCATCAGCATCTGGTGGTTTCTCACCTTCCAAAACATGGAGCAGGCTGTACAGTATGGTCTAATTTACTGAGTACAGAAAGTACCCAGTATTTCAGAGGCGTTTTCTTCCCGCTAAAAAGTACATCATGTGGGTATTAATGGAACATTACATCCCATTGAAATTTCCAGTAGGGAATACAAAGTATGACATCTCTCTCTCTCTCTCTCTCTCTCTCTCTCTCTCTCTCTCTCTCTCTCTCTCTCTCTCTCTCTCTCTCTGTCTCTCTGTCTCTCGTAGTGGATCTGCTCGGTTTGCTGAAATGGCGCTCGAACACCAGCCTGCTCCAGCAGAACCTGCGTCATCTAATGAAGGTGGACGGAGGAGAGGTGGTCAAGGTGTGTATGACTTTATCCCTGAAGATTCACCACCAGGTTTTCCGATTTAGCTCACAGGCCGACGCTCTAATGTATTTATGTATTTAGCAAAACCCGCAATGTAATGATGTATAAAATATCAAGTGCCCATAAAACATTTCCATCCATTTCAGTGATGGCATTAAGCATATTAATGCTGTCGCTCTGAAAAGCTCTTTTATGCGTGTTATTGATTAGCATTTCCAGAGGTACTTTCTAATGGAAGTGCTACAGCTGACAGTTGGGGACACTGTTAAAAAGAGAAAGAAACTTAGAAAGTCGCGTACACGTCTTGTGATGATATTTATGTTCTAAGTGCAGTTTCTCATCCGTCCTCTTCCTTCAGAACGTCGTTGAGTTTAAAGCGATTTAGCTGCTAAGCACGTCATGTAGTGGCTCTTGTTCCTCCGTCTCTTCCCAACGGGGAGTCTGGAGAATTGTTTGAGCTTCAAGTTGTACAGGAGGAAAAAAGGCCAAAATATGATTTCTTTCTTGTTCTCAGAGGAACTTTGGGTTTTTTAACGATGTTTGTTTCAGCAGTGTTCTAGTACAAGTCTAGACAGGCATGGTGGCTGGTTTAGGCAAGCAGAAAAAAAATGTCAAAAATAGAAGGGAAAAAACCCTCAGATATAAGTAACCAGCAGAATGAGCAACATGCTAGAGTGTCAGAAAATATCTATCTATCTATCTATCTATCTATCTATCTATCTATCTATCTATCTATCTATCTATCTATCTATCTATCTATCTATCTATCTATCTATCTATCTATCTATCTATCTATCTATCTATCTATCTATCTATCTATCTATCTATCTATCTATCTATCTATCTATCTATCTATCTATCTATCTGCAATGTTTTTGAGCCGAAATTACGAGCACCATTTAATTGCAACTTCTCTATTGCAACGTCTACTACTAGTGAAATCACATGTAATTAGGCATGTATACATGAACTGAAGAGGCTTTTGGCTGAAAGCGCACTGTAATGAGGTAACACTATATGTCTCGGCCCAAATCTGCTGCACATATGAATAATTTTAAGACTCAGAATATCAGAGTTTGCTTGATGTTGACATTAATTTCCTTGAAAACTAACATTAAATCCTGGAGGATCTGGGCATGGCTTTAGAGAGGTTATTTACCTCCTCCTTCTCCTTCTTATGTTCCTTCTTCTGCTTCTCCTACTTCTTCTTTTCCTTCTACTACTTTTTCTCCTTCTCCTCCTCCTCCTCTTCCGCTTCCTCTTCCTTCTTCTTCATCTTCTTCTTCATCTTCCCTTTTTCATTCTTCTTCTTCTGCTTTTCGTGCTTCTTCTTGTGCTTTTCTCCTCTGGCTCACCAAGTATAGCTCTGATATCGGATTTGCGTCTACTCAGAGTTACCAGGCTCCAAAGGTACATGAGAGTTAGTTTATGAGCACTGTTTGTTGTTGTGACTAGCAGACCTACCAACCTTTATGCATTGCGTGCATTGCGTGCTGTGTAATTTCACAACAGCCTCCACAGTCATGAGTTATTATAAAAAAAAGAACCTGCCCTAAGCTACAAACACAAATGGCAGATGAGCTAGTCATCATATAAATGCGAAATACACCGAACACCCCACGAACGCCTCCCGACCCCTATGTAAGTCCATCTCCTGTCTCATATCATATCAGTCATGATTCATCTCTGTGGTTTTCGAAAGCGAGTTTTATTTCTCACTCTCGGCAAATATTACCGTTTCCCACAAGGTTAAGAATTAAGTTTCTTTACCGCGTGCCACATTCATACAGATCCACATATTAGCTCTTGTTTACTAATTTGTCTGCAGGTTCACATCATTTAACGCTAACATTTAACATGGGGGTAAATTTATGTGGCCTGTCAATCCAAGCACCACTTAGACGCTTAACTTTACATGTCACTTCTACCGTTTGTGTCTCAAGATGGTGCAAAGCTAATCTGAATCATTAAAATAAGCCGAGATACCGTGTTTATTCCACACGTTCCGATATACGGCTTTTCATATAAGGGTTAGCCAACACCGTGGCGTTCTCTTTGTTTCTACACAGCACCGTAACTCTGTGTGCTTCTAGCTGGCTGGTTTAGCTCTCGGCTTGATGACGATATTTAATCTAAGGGAGAAAGATGGTTAAGAGAGAGATCCTGCTGGAATAGAAAAATGTGTTTTCTCCCCACTGTGACCTCCGTTTTGAGCGCTCTAAACCCAAGTCAAGCCCCAGTGTGTCATTCTGATTTACTCTGTGTATGAGAGGCATTTATTTACAATACAATAAATATAGATAAATATAATAAATATAGATCCCCCCCCTCCCCCCCACCAGCTCACACATGGCATGTATATGAAATTTTGCTACAGGCTCAAAGGATTATTTATTTATTTATTTATTTATTTATTTATTATTTGAAAAAGTTTCCTCTAAATATCTCACATCCGATATCGAGATAAACACCACGAATGTTTTAGCTTTGCTGTCTATTCTCTCACAAAGCACACAAAGAAGGAATTGTCTATTACAGTTTGTACTTGTTTGAACACGTATGTTGCGAATACCGCACATCAGCGCTAAAATAATTCCTGGATCATGATCATGATACCTCGAGCGTGGTTAAGCAATTCTCGAGGAAACGGTCGCTTACGGGAACAAATAGTTGTTCAATGTTTAATCTGTGTACGCCTAACAGCAATGTACCAGGTGTGTCCTGAACATTTTATGAAGTGCGCTAGTGCTTAATAGCGAGGTCTAATTTTACTCTTTGGCTGATCTGCACCAAGATCCTGAAGGGAACTATGATGTTTTGCGTCTTTGTAAACCTATAAAATTAGACGCAAAATGCTAAAGGAGTGTTTTATTAAACAATTAGTTATCAGTTTTGAATAATAGGTTACAGGCTAAATTAGTTTTTTCATCAAATTGTTTTTTTAGTGTCAAGAAAGTAAAACTTTGTGTTGGATAATTGGGATGCTAGTTGGTAATTGTGCCATTGCTCGCCATCCTTCATGGCTATTGTCTAATTACCAGCTTCACTTTTCTTTTGCATTGCAGAATTTATTTCCACGGGTCGCACAGCCAGCATCACACACTGCAGCACGTGTATAATAGAAGTACGCGTATAAGACGTCGTAGGCGCACTAACGTCTTCATACATCGATGCTATTTAAACACATCGATTAAATTTTATTTGTATGGCACTTTAAACAGTGGACATTGTCTCAAAGCGGCTTTACAGAACATAATATAATACAAAACATTCAGGATTAATTTGATGGAAAACTTCAAGATTAATTAGACTTGGTATTTAAAAATGTTTGTATTTATCCCCAACGAACAAGTCTGAGGTGACTGTGGTGAGGAAAAACTCTTAGATGGAAGAGGAAGAAACCTTGAGAGGAACCAGACTCAAAAGGAACCTCATCCTCATTTGGGTGACACTGGAGGGTGGGATTATAACCTGTTAAAGTGTTATGTCCTTTCTATAGTCATATACATATACAGCCTGGCAATTGTATATTGATTAGGAGGTTGTTGTTCTCAAAGACCACATGTAGTTGGCATCTTCATGAAGCGGAACACATCTGGAGCTGGCACGTTCTCTGAATTGTCATCATGCAAAGACTAACATTTCTTTAACTGTGGCTTTCAACGAGTAGCCGAGGCACCGAATAAAATATAATGTGTAATAATGACCTTTCTACCTTGCGTGTGTTTCCAGTTCTTGCAGGACACCCTGGATGCTTTATTCAACATAATGATGGAAAACTCAGACAGTGACACGTTCGACACGCTGGTGTTTGATGCCTTGGTAAGAGCTTCCTCAAGTATAATGCACATGTTTTAAAAGAAGTTTCGTGGTAATGAAGGTATTTCTAGATATTTAACTTACCATATAATTACGGACACATTTTGCAGAAAGAGGTAGTAGAGCTAGATTTTCTTGTAATAAGCTCTGCCCCAGCTAAATCAGAGCGTTTTCATCCTTCCTGTTTTGAAAAGATGGGAATAGAAGTGGTTCTGGTGAAAAGGAAGCCTTGTTAGTGTTAGACAGGCAGCAGACCAAAAAAAGACAAACTGCTGCTTTAAAGTCAAGGCAAGTCAACAAAGGCACACCTATTGAATTATTATTTTTTTTTAAATAATTACAACACTTCTTCACACTAAAGCACAGGATTATAACAGTAATAATTACACATGTAGCTACTGAAAATCTCATCTACGAATTGAGAATCAACAGAACTCTAGAGTAGCTGGTATCTGCGCTGTACGATAGTCTTTTCGCTTCTCTGCTGCACTCGTGTTTAGAAGTTTATACTGATGATACTTTGGCAGAGTGCTTTCAAAAGGTGTAATCGAATGTTTGCCGTTGTGAAATATGCTGTGGGTGTGTTTTTCATAACCACACTCGAGAAGATGAACGAATTCCTAACGCACTAATTCAGCAGGTTGCTTCTTGTCTCTTGTCTTTTAGTGAAGAGTTTTGCTCCCTTATCACGTGTCTGGGTTTAGAAGCTTTTTTTCTGCCTATGAAAGGAATAAAAGAAGCACAAGTTGGCTGAGGAACACAAAGCAGAGTAACTGTTAAAAGCCTGTAGTTGATTTTTTTTTATTTTTTTTTTCCTTTAGCAGCATGCACCTAAAGTTTGAATTTTTCTGCTCATAAGTTTTAGTAGCCACAAAACCATCATGTCCTCAGGAGCCAGTTGTGTCTTTTGAAGCTAAGGTGAAAAAATTTGTACCGAAGACTCTCCGGTTTGAAACGTATTTTCTGATAATGGAGACTTCAATTAACAACAACTTACCAATGCTTATAACTGTTTATGCATCTGTCGTACAAGTCCCTATATAAATGGTTACTATAGTAACGATATAGCATGTTAATATTAATCCACTACTTTATAGCAACATTTTTCGAACCAATCAGAATCAAGCCGTCACATCGCTAAGGTATAAACTATATGATTGGCTTCTGTAATTTTCACTAAAATTCAGCTCTTATAACTGCCGAAAAAGTCTGTAAAAATTAAAGCTTTAACTTTCTATTCAGTCTCGCACTTTGCTTTACTGTTCTTTGAGTACTTTGAGTCATGGTTTTGTGCTTCAACCCTGTTAGGTTATTGTGTAAAAAATAAACTTAATATATGCTAGGCTACATTTTAATGAGACTCTGTGTCTTGGCTAGGTGTTTATAATTGGATTGATAGCAGACAGAAAGTTCCAGCATTTTAACCCCGTTCTGGAGACGTACATCCGGAAACACTTCAGCGCCACCCTGGCCTACACGTGAGTGAATCTCCCCATCATTATGAGCAGCTGAATAATACAATAGAAAAAAAAGCTTCTGCCGGTGAACTGAAATTTCTTAATATTCTCACTCAAATGACCTTTTCATCAGAACGGCAGCCAGAACAGCTAAATTAACAGCGCAGTAATATTAATAATAATGTAGATATGAGACTCGGTATATATGGTATTGCAAGAGGTATGTGTACATTAATTGTGTGTGTGTGTGTGTGCATGTGTTTATCAGGAAACTGACAAAGGTTTTGAAGAACTATGTGGACCATGCAGAGAAGTTGACAGACCAGCTGCTGAAGGCCATGAAGGCTCTGGAGTACATCTTCAAGTTCATCGTACGATCTCGGGTCCTTTTCAACCAGTACGTTTGCTCTGTTACGTTTGGGTTTTCAAAGCCAAACTATAAAATGGATCGTTTCCATTCTAAAATTTGATTGGCTCAATTATGTCTGTAGTCTTTGTATATCTGGTATATACACACACAAACAACTTGCTTTTAGACAAACAACTTGTAGATTTAATCTATTGTTCTGTCCATATAATACTCAAATCTTTTATCTTTGTTGGATGGCTGGATGGAAGGAGATATAGGATGGATAGATAGATAAGTGAATGATTTGATAGATATGCTAGATGGATGAATGGATGGATAGCTGCATGGCTGGATGCATAGATCGGCTGGATGGGTGGGTAGATCGATGGATGGAAAGGTAGATGGGCGGCTGGATGGATGGATGGAAAGGTAGATGGGCGGCTGGATGGATGGATGGAAAGGTAGATGGGTGGGTGGATGGATAGATGGAAAGTTAGAGGGATGGATGGTTAGACAGGTAGATGTACAGTATGGATAAAGATATTATGGATAGATTACAAATAGGGCTTCCACTTGGTTTCATGTATAAGATCATGTTAAAATCAATGTAATGGCTGCTTTCCCATTGTGTTATTATGTTGATCGTAATTTGACGTGAGAAAAAGGAATCCTAGCTGCCTGTGGACCAGGCTGAGGTTTCATCACTAATCATAATGTTCTATGAATTAAAAATGAAAACTGGTTCAGAAGCAGCTCCCCTTTCCTGAGCCACTTTATGAACACAGGCTAAGCGTTGTCCTCAATGGCTTGCGTCACATCTGTAGACAGCTGGTTAGGGATCGGATTCACACGTCAGGTCTCTGCAGAGCTTCTGTCTGGCCGAGTTAACTGAATGATCTCGGGTGTATCAGTCTCAGGTATATCACACTGTGGAGCTGATGGAGGTTACTTATCCTCTGCTTTCAAAATTACAGTTTAAAAAAATATATACTGTATATATTTTATCTCCAGCAGATCAGTTTTGGTATCTGATGGTGCTACTAGCAGTAAAGACGAAGGTAAATATTTGTAACGTTCCAGAGTTCCGGAAGTCAAATAATCCTATAAAAAAAGGAAAATTATTGAATTGTAGATGTTTAGTGTGATCTACCAGGCTTTTTGTACATCAGTAGTGATTATAGAGGAACGTTCAGACTGAAGCTCTAAATAACAGATAAATAAACAATACAAATTCAGACAGCCGTTTTGCTATAATTTATCATGTGGGATGTGGTAGCCCTAGTGGCTAAGGTGCTGAACTACTGATGAAAATGGTGCGAGTTCAAATCCTAGGTTCGCCAAGCTGCCCCTGCCCTTAACCCTCAATTTCTCATTTGTATAAAATGAGATAAAAATGAAAGTCGCTCTGGATAACGGCGTCTGCCAAATGCAGTGAATGTTAATTTGCTGCTGTATGATGTTAATGAAAATGTATTTAAAATCCTTTTATTTATTTATTTTTGGCCATAACCTTATAGGCGATGCTCTAATTTACGAATGAATTGTCATTTTTCTGTTTCACTCACACTGGCTGGAATGGAGCTTCTGTCTTGACTGACAGGGTTCGTATCTAACAGTCCGGCAGGTGATGGTGGAGGATGCAGGTCGGTGTTTGGGGGCGGTGCTGCCTAGCGTAATGACCCCTGGATAAATTGAGTTCACAGGAAGTGATGAGCTCTAAGCCCATAGGGAGAGGACACACTGTCCTTTCTCTAGCTTATTTATTAAAAGCCTTCAGCTGAGTGGTTAGGACATACCTGTTCCTACACTTCTGTTTATGTTTTTCAGTTCTGGCACTGTGTGCAAATTATTTATTGCAGTAGGAAGCTGGGATTATTTTCTAGTCACTTGTTGAGAATGTTACACTTCTGCGTTGTCTTTATGTAAAAAAAAAAAAAATAAGAATTTACAATATTTCTGTGCAATTATTTTCTTTTGCTAGTTTTTCTTTTGGATTTTTTTTTTCTCTTTACATTTCTCTGGCCCTGAAATAAACTCTGTTCACAAGGCACATGGATTTAGATAAATATTTTAAAGATTTTTGAAATGAATTTATTGAGCTGTTTATTTGTTTATTTATTAAATGATGGATTAATGTACAGTAATATCCATTCAAATGGTTTTCCTCCTGGAAAAATCCACCAGAAATTAGAATATTATCAAGGTGAAATAATGAAGTAAGACAATCTGAATAATTTAATCAAAGTGATTATTAATCACTTAGACCTTTGGCCCTTAAAACATCGAACCTGTATGAAACCAATACACTGATGTCCCAAAAGCAGTGATTATCATCAGCTTTTAATAAGCTGAAGACTAATGGACTGTATCTGACTCTTAGTTTTAATAAATATACCATATGTTCTGCAGCATTGATTTGAATGCAATCACTGTTGTGCAGCTTATATTAATATACTGCATTAGTATAACACACACACACACACACACACACACACACACACACACACACAAGCTGAACTGTTATCTGAGGTGAGGGATGCCAACAGATGGTATTTATCTCAAATGTTTTGTTTATTACACTTAAATTATACTCTGTGTGTGTGTGTGTGTGTGTGTGTGTGTGTGTGTGTGCGCGTGTGTGTTCTCTTCCACAGACTGTATGAGGATAAAGGAGAATCCGATTTCATGGAGTCCGTAAGGAGTCTCTTCACCTCATTCAGCATCATGATGAACAGCGACGCTGAGAGCACAAGCATGGTCAAGGTACAGAAGCACACGTTGCGTAATCACACAACATTTTAATTCTACACTTTTCTGACTATCATCTGTATCCAAAGCTGCCATCAGTTTAGCTTCTATATAAAATGTCAAGCATGACAGAGTTTTTTCTCTCTTTTTTTTTTTCCATCCTTCTTCTCTTAGCCTTAAACCTTAAAAAATTGACATTGGGACTTGAGGGGAAAAAAGGTTTAGATTAGAGTATCATATTTTTGCCATATTTCCCATTCCTATGAAGAAATATGTGAGAGATTCTTTATTTATTTATTAAACCAAAACAAATCCAGAGTTTATTTATTTATTATATATTAATATATTTTGGAATACCAGTTGACATCAATGAGAAATCAGACCGAATGTAGGAATCAAGGGTTGGGGGAAAAAAAAAAAAAGCTATTGAGCATGTAAAGGAGAATTTTGTGTCTAGTCGCCAAGAATCAATTAAAAGCCTAATTTCGTAGCAGAGTTTCTCATCAACAATTTTTTTGTCTACTTTTTGGGACAAAGGAGCAAAGTGAGTCTAGTTGTTCAAGATGGCTGCGTCCATAATGTTACATCTGCATGCAAAAGTGTGTGGGTTGTTGTTTTTTTCCTTCATCATCTTCTTTATTTGAATAAACATCGATGGTCGTTTGTAATTTGTACCGCGTCCAAAACCACATTAAGTCCATTTGAATTTTTCCGTGACTTGGATGTTGGTGTAATGGATAGATTTCCTTTTCAGCATAGTGGGTAGATTTCGTATAATGGATAGATTTCCATTTCAGTCTAATGGATATCCTTCCATTAGACCATTAATTGCTTTGCACTCCAAAGACTGGAAAGTCAGATTACAGGATGTTTAATTTACATATGTGATTAGAGGACAAAAGTCTATACATTCGTTCTTTCCACGAAGCTTTTCATTTTTTATTTTTATTGGTTTATGCTGGCACAGATTCAAATTAAAATTGTAAAGAAATGTAAAACCAAGCCTGTGTATTTTGAACACCTGGCATTTGGCTGCATCTCCACTCATAACTGTAGCAGTGCAGATAGGGAAAGTGTTAGGGATGTGTATTATATAATTAACTCCATTCCACCTTCAAGTATTGAAGTTATCCGTTTTGTCAGGCTGGCGCGCGCGCGCGCGTGTGTGTGTGTGTGTGTGTGTGACTGTTGATTGCTTTGAATATTGTGTTGGTGTTTTGTGTTCTGGCTGTGTTCAGGATTCTGCTGTTTTCTTTCTGAACTGTGTGTTTGTCCTCTTTCCCCACCCCTTGTTTTTCTCTCCGTCTGTTTTCTCTTCGTCCTTCTTACTCCCGGACTCATCCTCTTTAGCTGCTCCTCAAGGTATTCTGCCATTGCTTTTCTTCTTGTCTTCAGTTCTATTTTGTCATGGCCTTGAATCCTAACACACGTGTTGTCAGCACCACACTGTCCCAGTAACACAAACGGACTACAGTTAGAAGAGTCACATGAAAAGTAATCGATGTCCATTTAATACAGTGTGTACTAGAGGAGGTGTTTCAGAGACATGACGGCTTTACCTCCTTAAGGAAGGAAAAACATGCCAATGAAAACGGTCGTTTTCTGTCGCACTCATTTGACCTGTTAGGATCTTCTTTATTTTCCTCCCTTCCTCTTTTCCTTTTTTTCTATTTCCCTTCATTCCTTCCCTCCTTCATTCATATTCTCTAGCTAACCTTTTTAACCTCCTTCCAAATTTTACAATGTTTATTTTTTCCTGCCTTCCTAACAAGACAGGCTCAAGTCGTCACCACTGCAGTATAGACAGTGGCAGCAAACAAGCACAAAATCGTGATTACAAAGCTCTAAAAGTGGCACCTGTCATTCTCGGGGCAATACCTGCTGCCGGTGGGCTCCGGAGACTCTGATGTAATTTGGTTCTTTTAGTTTTCAAAGGTAAACACTTGAACTGCCCTCATTTCAAAGCTGACACTTCAGTCAAATCAAATCTGTATCAGAGAGCGAAGGAGACGGCGAGGGAGACGACGAGAGCCCATCAAAGAAGCTTCAGATTCCTCATGTGCTGTTGCATCTCTCTGTAGATTCCCACTCAAATCTCCAGTGTTAATGATCACTAAACCAGACCCTTCCCAGGAGATGATCATCACAACCTGCAATGTTTTTGTCACCTGTTCACCACAGGCCACAGATTCACTTTTCCAACACACAGGGAAAGGAATAAACATGTGACCACCTTTATGTAACTTACCAGCTGTGTTCTTTTCATGACTGAAGTTAATCCGAAATAAAGACGGGTATGAAATTGTAGTTCACCTGCACTTTTCCCATCATGAATTTCTCTGAACTGCCTATTACTGTGATACTAATAGTAAGGTGCTGAATGATCAGTACTTATTCTCAAAATAACATGTTTGACGACCAAGGAAGAAGAGTGACCACACAAATAGGTGGAGAAATTGATATATTTTTTAAATTTTTGGATATATATTATCCACCTATTTGTTTATTTATTCATCTTTCCTTTTATCCATCCAGCCACCCACATGTCTGTCTGTCTGTCCAGGCAGCCTGCCACCCACTTCTGTCCATCAATTTGATTGGTTGGTTGGTTTGCTGGAAGTTTGTAAGACTGACACAAAAAAATTCTTAATTAAAATTTCCATCCATCCATCCATCCATCCATCCTTCCTTGCTTTTTTCCTTCCATCCTTCCTTGCTTCCTTGCTTTTTTTAAATTCCATCCTTCCTTGCTTCCTTCCTTTTCTCCTTTTTTCCTTCCTTGCTTTTCTCCTTCCATCCTTCCTTCCTTGCTTTTTTCCTTCCATCCTTCATTCCTTGCATTTTTTTTCTTGCTTTTCTCCTTTCTTCCTTCCTTGCTTCCTTGCTTTTCCCCTTCCTTGTTTCCTTGCTTCCTTGCTTCCCTCCTTCCTTGCTTCCTTCCTGTTGGTTGTCATTGTTTTTGTCATAATAATAACAACATTGGTTTGCTACCAAAAAAAATTCTTTAAAAATGGTTTTGCATTCAAAAACCTAATTAAATAACACCAAATGATTTGTTTCTTTCTTTCATTCCCCCCCTGCCTCAACATGCTTATTAATATTGTATGTTGAATTAACCAACATAAAGCAACACCTTACACAAGAAAGTAAAAGTGCAGAAGTGCAGGTGCGTGACGGATTAAAGGAAAACTTTGTGGCTCTGGCATTTATATATTTATTTTCCTGTTCAAAGCTGAGTTTTGTTTTTTCTGGCTGACCTCAACTTTTTATTTAGTTTATCACCTGTCTATAGTTTATATCATTAGCACACTTTGGATCCACATGGGTCTCTCTGTAGATTGCACACTCCTCCATAACCTCTCATAGGACCGTGTATCATGAAACAGCTGCAGAAATGACAACATGGATTACATGGATTCATGAACCGTGCTCAGAGGAGCAGCAGGGAGAGAAATGGTGAAAGCAGGGTGAAAATACTGGACCCTCCATCAGCCGCTTCACTGCTATTGATTGTCAGTGTGTGAAGGCTTATTTACAGCTCGTGAATCTATGTGCTCAGCACGCGGACTCGCCAAGTTATCGACCGACTCGTTTGGGTAACAAAGCATCGAGGAAGAATCCAGTTAGAGAGCTCTTCAGCGTGGGGTTTGGAGACTATGGATGGATTTGTGTAAATAATAATCACAGTCTGTCAATTTGTAAACAGTGAGATTGTTCTGTTGATCTGTTTTCTGTACTGTGTTATCTCTAAAGTCATACAGATTTTCCCTCATCTGTTCCTGACTATTAACCCATTTTAACAGAGTGTTACTGTTACACTCATCCCTCTTTTTATTGCTTACTCTGTATTTTCTGATGGCGAATATGTCCTCACTCGTCCGCAGGGTGCAGCACTGCGATACGTCCCTACCATCGTCAATGACGTCAAGCTGGTCTTCGACCCGAAGGAGCTCAGGTGGGTTAATCTCCATCACATGCTGACTTCCCATTACATTAAGTGTGTGTAGGGAAAAAAATAAGATGTGTTCTCTGGATCTTGTGAGGAAGTGACATCATTTCATTTCATGGAACACCAATGCTACTAATAAAGCGCAGCAACATTAACAAGAACAGAGGAGCTTTAGAGTTTTATTTAACACTATTGTAATCTAGGGGAATCTAATGAGGCTTCGTAATCGAAGATGGGGTCTTGTTTAATGGTCTTTTAAAAGTGATCCCAATAATTTTATTTTTTATTTCTTTACATGGTTGTCTCTCTTATGTCTCCTTAGCACTCTTTGTGCCTGTTGTGTGTATATAATAAATTAGGACATACTTAAAAAAAAAAAAAAAAAAAAGTAAACATGGGAGTTTTTCATTCTTCATTTTAACAATATTGGAAGATTCAAGAAGTATAACTAAACAAATAAACTAAAGAAATTTCTCTTTTAAACATAATCTATAAAATTTCATTAATAATTTCTTGGGAGGACAAAGTAAATACACCATCACATTTATTTGTACTCAAAATGGATAAAATTACCTACAGGTGTATAACATCAGGTTCAAATGATCAGCATTAATATATATTAAAGTTGATAAACCAGGTCTCCTTCAGATTTCTTCATGTAAACCTCAGATATTTAGTTTGTTTTGCTCTTAAATTTATGAAGCGAGCTGTCTCACCATGATGAGATCCAAAGAGCTCTCTGAGGCCTTTAGAAAGAAGATTGTTGATGATGTTGATGAGTCTGGTAAGGGATATAAAAAGATCTCAAGAGAATTCTACTGTCTAGTTTCTACTGAAAATCATTTACAAGTGGAGAACATTTTAAAAACAAGTGCCAACATGGCCAGATCAGGCCATCTTAGCAAATTCACCCCAAGAGCAGAGCGCAAGAGCAGAGAGGGCAAGTTTGGTGTAAAACATATACAGCATTTCAGCAAAAGAACCTCATACCAACTGTGAAACATGGAGTTGGACGTGTTACCGTTTGGGGATGTTTACTGCAGCAGGACCTGGCCAGCTCATCGTCCTTTAATCCACTATGACTTCTAAATTGTATCAGAAGGTGCTTGAGGAACATGAAACCATCTGTCAAAAAAAACTGAAGCTGAAGTGGAACTGGACCTTGAAACATGACAATGACCAAAAACACATCAGTAAATCCACCAAGAACTGGTGGAAAAGTACCATATAGAGAATTCTGGAATAGACAAGACAAAGCCCAGGTGTAAATCCTATTGAGATCCTGAGTGGTGATTTGCAAGAAACCCCTCAAACATCACACAGTTGAAAGAATTCTGCATTGAGGAATGTGGGAAACTTTTGTCCAGTCGAGGTCAGAAACTGGTAGATGGCCACAAGAAACGTCTCCTTAAGGTTGTTTTAGCCAAAGGGGGAAACACTAGCTATTAGGGCATAGGGTGTCCTTACTTTTTCCTCAGTTGAAAAACACATTTTTGTTGATTTTTTTTAATTTTTTTTGTTTAATTAGTAAAAACGAAGTGATTTTTTGTTGTTGTTTACATGCAATCGTATCACATTTATCTTCATGTACAAATTAAAACAATATCAGAAATTGACATGTTGACATTTCTTAATAAAGAACTAAATATTTAAGTCAAGTAAACTAATGCGTATAATAATGAATAACAATTTTACTTAGCTAATGGTCAATTATATGACTTTTTAATGGCATGATTATTAAATAATTTGACAATCTGTTATTTCTAAGCCTAGAAAAAAAATAAAATAAATAAATCAGTGGTCCATTGAGAGCCAGTGTTCTCGGTACCCTGGCGAGAAGCATACGTAACCATGGTGTGCTCACTTCTCCATGGAAATAGAGACAAAGTGTGTTGTAATTAGTGCGGTTCTGTGTAATGGTCTTGTTATCTCTCCTATTAGGTTTAAGGCTGATCAAATCTTCTGGGAAATTTAAATGTAATTGACAGAATAGTTTAATACAGTAAGGTAAAGAAAAGAAGTTACAAAGGAAACAGTGGGCCAGGTCTCACGATCAATGTCTTTCTCTCTCAGAAAGACATGATTATGTGGTGCTGGTGTGCTGATTGTAGAGTCTGTAGTGAGTAATGCACGCCTCTCCACAACTCGCCTGTCTCTCAGCCTTCAGCGTACGCAGCAACGAGGGCCGTAAATTAAATCAAGGCTGAAGATAGGATTTACATTCTGCAAATTTGACAAATTAGGCGCTCCTCGTTCTTGTGATGTTATGGGTGGAAGAAGAAAAGTAATGCTCATTTAGTTTGGGCTCTTAAATGGCCCTTTGAAAGAGAATCTGCTGTCATAGCTGCTTTTTCCCTCATTATGGAATTATCTTTAGCCCCTGGCTGATTTCATCATTTTAGCACACACACACACACAGCAATACGCAGACACATTTAAGTGTTTGAACACAACACACCTCCCACCCCCCAAACACACACACACACACAATTTTAATTCACTCTATGATTAGTCATGTTACCATGGAAACGCAGGGCAGTGGGTGCGCAGGTTAATGTGGTCCGTTGTCATCGTTTGTTTATTATTTTCACATAGAGCCCGTATATGAGGCATATGCTAGTGTTCTGTGTAAATTCTCACATTTATAGGTTTGTTTTTCATTTATAAACCCTATTTCTGGTCAAATCATTTGCTCAGCTTTTCCTAACAGAAACGTCATTAGAGATGAACCATATGCTACAACTAAGCATGTTTCAAACAAATCTGACAGCTGTCTGTTTATTAGACGTTTAATCAAGATGATCTAAACAGCACTTCTGAGACCACCGCCTTGTGATTGGTCCACATATCACATGATGGTTAATTGTTTTAGACAGAAGCGAACAAATGTTAGGAAAGAAGTGGAATTATTACAGACAAGACCACTTCATTGTCCACCCTGTTATCATTAAGTAGATGTTTCACCTTCTTATGTATGATGTTATTTGTGGAAGAACAACATTGTGTCTCATAACGAGGGGAACTGTCCTGGATCGTGTTTGACTAAATTGGCAGACTTTATAAACACATCCTCCCCCCCACCCCCATCTGAAAAACATGAGCACCTGCAGTTTTTCCAGATGTATTTTATATATATATATATAAAATGCCTCATGCCTCATATACATGCCTCATAAATTAAAAAAATTGTGAACTTTGGCAGATTGCTGCATTATAGATACAACATCTTCCTCATCATCTGAAGGTCATGACTTTGAGTTTCTGTAGGTTTGTGGGTGCTCTGAGGGTGGGAGGGATTTCATACTGTCAGGCTGTGTTAGTGTGTATGTATGTGTGTGGGGGGTGTTAGGCTGTGTTGGTGTGTGTGTGTGTGGGGGGTGTTAGGCTGTGTTGGTGTGTGTGTGTGGGGGGTGTTAGGCTGTGTTGGTGTGTGTGTCGGGGGGTTTTAGGATATGTTGGTGTGGGGGGGTGTCAGGCTGTGTTGGAGTGGGGGGGGGTGTCAGGTTGTGTTGGTGTGTGTGTGTGGGGGCATCAGACTGTATTGGTGGGTGTGTGTCAGGCTGTATTGGTGGGTGTGTGTGGGTTCAGGCTGTGTTGGGGGGGGGGGGGTTAGGCTGTATTGGTGTGTGGGGGGGTGCGGATTAGGGTGTGTTGGGGTGTGTGTGTGGTGGGGGGGGCTGTGTTGGGGTGTGGGTGTGTGTAGCTACTCTAGGCTCTGTTGGTATTTTTTGCACTATCCTGTGCTGGATGTTTAGATGCTGTATCCACAGACTGCACTGGATCCGTTTCCCCCCACTGTGAGTTAAGAGCCAGTCGCACAGGGACACTTGATCCACACATACACACAGAAGCCATTAGACATTTTATTTCAACAGAGAGCATGAATCATTTAGCAGTGACAGGTTTGTTTTCCTGAAAACATTGTTACAGCATCTAAGAGTCTCTCGCTTCATCTGTCTTCTTTTTTCATTTTGCCCCCCATATTTCTGCTAACATCTGCTGTTAGGAAAGAAGGTCTACGCTGTGCAGTGTGTTGTGCTGAGAGCACGGTCCAGCTGCCAGATCAGTGCTGAAACTGTGCCATGCCCAACGGTTCTCAATGTGGAGCGATCAGTGTTTGTTTGAGTGTACAAACAGTCCCAACAGTGCCATCTTAAAGACACACACACACACTTTCTCTCTCACTCTCCCTCTCTTCTGCTCTCATGCGCACACACACACACACACACACAGCTCTACTACAGGACTCTGTGTGTGTGTGTTTA
>NC_062525.1:7550422-7555422 GCF_022655615.1 Tachysurus fulvidraco
GTACACTGAGCATATTTGCTCATGCCTTTAAGAAGAGTATCATGACCTTCAGGAACAAGAACTCAATTTCACGCTGACTTCTTATAAAGCCAGCACCACCTGCTGAGTGACCCATAATCTAAAGAAGGTTTTTAATCACCAGGCCCCAGTGAAATTAATCAGCCTAATTGATCATATCATGAGCACATGCATCATTAAACACCCTTCTATTTCTGAGTGTAGGTCATTTTGTTTTAGTTTGGTTTTGAAAACTTTTGCTAAGATTGATATTTATTTATTTTTTACACATTTTAGCGAAATGCAACCATCAGATATCTGCACCCAATTATTTGTGCTGCTTTACTAAGAGCATCAGGTCTGTCTCCAGAAACATGATGCATTATGTTGCTCTGTTTTGACGGGCAGGAGATACTCAGGAAATCAATCTGACAACAAAATATCTTACCAGTTCCCTCAAAGCTGAGGGATGAGTGATTTTTATTTATTTGTTTGTTTGTTTGTTTGTGTATTTATTTCTGTTTATTTCTATTCATATATATATTGATTTATTTTTAAGCACAGTTGTCCCTGGTTAAGAAATAAAAACCTTTTTTTCCCCTTTACTTTAATTTTTTTTTTTTTAAATTTATTTATTTAAATCAAACATTATTTATATTCTTCTAAACCTTTGTCACTCTCTTTCCAACAAAACAAATGTAAACTAAATATTAGTTTGTAGTTGAATGGAATTAAGCAACCGACACCATGATTCGGTAGCACTAGAATAAATACGAGTAAATGTGCTTCTCCTGATCAAGAACTAATGTGTAATAATTAGCAAAGAGTGGAAAAGGAAATCTGCAGGAGAAGGACTGGACAAGGAAGCAGGAGTAACACATGAACCAGTGATTAAAGGTTTACACTAAATTATATTAGAAATATTCCATCAAACATTTTTTTTTTTTTGCTACTGAGACTCATAAACATGGTAGAAAAATATCACACATACATTAAAGGCACAGTGAAATGCTTTCTTCACATTTCCCAAATGTGGAGGTTGGAGACAGAGTACAGGGTTGGCATGATCCAGTGCCCCTGGAGCAGAGAGGGTTAAGGGCCTTGCTTAAGGGCCCAAAAGTGGCAGTCTGGCAGTACATTGGCTTGAACCCTGATCCTACAATCAAAAACCCAGAGCTTTAACCACTTGAGCCACCAGTGTCGCACAGGAGAGTCATATAAGGACGTCCTCAATAATGCAATAAACTCCAAAGGGATCTTCGAGCGCACAGCATGAAGGCAGCAAGCTTCAAAATTCTGTTTCAGCAGCACAAGACTGAGCCAGCTGAGCAAATTTATGCATTATAAGATGGCTTAGTGTATGCATTTTCTCCCTGGATGCTATGCAGAGACTTTTGTGACCTTTGTGTTGTAAAGCAACGTGTCATGTCTAATCAAGCAGCAGTCTAAGATATATGGAGCGTTATTGTTTGGATTTTTCAGCTAGCCTTCTACTTTTACATATGAATGTGGATTACGCATCAGTGGTACTCACTTTATCAAAATTCTCACACAATTAAAGTGGACTTTTGAACAGTGGCCAAATCTTTAGAGATCAATATTAATCCGAGTCTTTAAATCCTGATTGGTGTTCGAATAGACTATCTGACTGTTGCTAATAAAGCCGTCTCACGTTGTCTATGAAGCAGTGTTTTTTTTTTTTTTTTTTTTTTTAATCTAAAATGTCAGTAACCTTCTTACACTAAGGTCAGGGTTTGTTTGCTGAACGACTATCCTGGCAAAACATGTTAAACCTCGACAGATCAACTGTTATCTTTCTTTCAGCGCTTAATTAAACCGATTGTTGACTGAAATTTACAAACCCTGCTCTAAATGATATTGCTAAATTCAGACACAGCTTGATTTCAATTCCCATAGCATTATGGCTAAAGGTTAACATGTGTTTGCTCTCTGTGCCAAGATGAAGCCTTTTTAGTGGCAGCTTTTATAGTTTTGTCTGAAGCGATAGATTATATGAATCTGGAGTATGGTTTAGTGGGGGTTTATTTTTTCTGCTGGTTTTCCTGATAGTTTCACTACAACGTCAAGATGACCGCTCGTTAAGCACATCGGAAGTGCGTGTTTAATATAACCGTGCGAATGTCGAAGTGGTCGACGGTTAGCTAGAAGAATGTGTCTGGGAGTCGCATGTGGTATGTGGTAGCCTAGTGGTTAAGGTGTCGGGCTACCAATGGGAAGGTTGTGAGTTCGATCCCATGTCCACCAAGCTGCCACTGAGCAAGTTGGTCCCCCTTAACCCTTAATGTAAGTCAAGGGCATCTGTCAAATGCTGTAAACGTAACATGTCGGAGCTGGAAATTAACTCTGTGTATATTGTGTCGTGTAATGCGAACAAATTTGTTCATAGAACTTGGTAGGTATCAACAGCTACTAATATATCTAAAAAGCTTGTCTTTATTAATCTTTGTCAAAGAGCAGAATGAAATTAATTAATTAAAAAAAAATATTATATTCGTGGATTAAAACGTATCATATTCATGCTCAAATATCGTTTAAATATGCGAGTTCCCAAGTTGCGAAGGAGACGTATTCCGATGACCTCGTCGTAACTGGAAAATATGGCAAATCGAACCATGACCTAGTCTACCCAGGAGTCTAAAAGAATGCTGATCACTATGGGGTAGTATACTGTAATAGGTTAATAATATAACTAATTACAATACATCTGGCTATTGCAATCTTATAGAAAGTTTCTTCAGTAAATAATACTGAATATATTCTATAAAAATTTGAACATTGGTGCTAACCATAAAATGAAATCGTTAAGCTACGTGTCATACACACATTGATGTATCGTATCCTATCGTAGCGTATTGTACTCACCGGTATTGTGATTAGGTTGTCGGAGGCTACAATAACTTAGTTGTCGGAAGATGAGGATGGCGATGATAAAGGAGAAAAAAAAAATGCACGCTCCCTAATTTTTCCTTGTAAGGTTTTTCACAATACACTGCTACGATTGCCTGCCATGTGAAATCCAAAATAGCTATCGTCCATTGTAAGATCGAAAGTTGAACCATCATAACTCGGACAGTGGCTGTAATGTGAATGCAGTTTCTTTGAAAATGGCTCATTTTAGAAAAACTGGCAATAAAAACTTAAGTAACTCATCAATTCTTGGATCGTTATTTCTTCTAAGCCAATGTATGAATGTACGAACAGACAAAAAGAAGCACGATTTTTCTTAAATGATGTTTATATAGTAAAGAATATTCAATCTATTTTACACTTTTTTTTTACGATTAATACATGTGGCACAATCTGAACAATATTTTATTTCTTTTAGTATAATTTTTTTATTTCTTAAGATTGGTTTTCATTTCACTGCAAGCTGTACACTGTATACAACTTTGTATATACATAGTTAACGACTAGAAACAGAGCATTTAATGACTAATTAGTTAAGAAGAAAAGATTTCGATGAAAATATTTACTTCATTAAATGTAGATAGACTTTTCTTTTCATGTTGTTGTTGATGTACGAAATTGTCACAGAAGTGTCTTAAAGTCCACAAATGAAAAGTCACTATTTGGCGGTAAATCGTATGCGTTTTTGTTTTAAACGTGTTTGACAGAGCGAGTCAAAGACACAGATCCGGTATCGTCTGTTTCTGCGGCTGAACATTATTATTGATTTTATTTAAAATTCTCCTTTCGGTGCTAAAACTCATCATCACAGTTAAATAACTGTTAAATCATCCAATTACCTTAATGTCTGTGATTAGTGATGATTGTTTATTTCCATCTGAAACGCTTCAGTCACAGCAGTGTGTTAGGAGGCCATGTGTTACTGGGACAATACATCCTTTCTTTATTGGTACCGGCTACAGTTAGCCTTAAGCACAAACAGCCAGCCTGCATCTTTATTTCTGTTGCAAGGTCATGTGCTGCTTTGCATTTGGCTTCTCTGTTTAACTCTTACCTGCGAGGGAAGTCCGTCTGATCCCCGTGGACCTCACAGGTCTTCTCATGATGTGATGTGTGGGAGCATGGCATGTAGCACAGCCCAGTCGTTCCTGTGTTAGCCTCTGAGATGATAGTTCCCCAGGTCATAAGCATGGGAGATTACTAAAGAGGCTACAGATGCATTATATTGCCAGGAAATGATGGATGCAGTAAAATGAGCTCAAGAGAAATGGAGAGATTGTTCCTGGGATCAGGCGTCGCTGCTACAAATTTTAACGGGAGATTAATGATAGTGTGTCCCATCCTTGAGACGTTCAAAAGACAAAGTGACAAATGTGTGCGAATGAATGCAGTTGTGAGTGCTTGGATTATTAATGGCTCAGTATGGATGCTGTTCTGTGTCCGTTAGACAGTTGGAGGCTATAATAAGGTACCGCGGCCCTGCTTGTTCACACTGTATAATGAGTTTCCATTTCCTCTCTTTTCCCACATTTCTCTGTCTTCCTAATTTCTCTCACTCGCACTTGTACATAATGTTCCGTTATGGATCTTGTGTTGTACGTCGCTTAAATGCGTCTCTGAGATGTCTCTTGCTGTACGACGACCTTTTTAAGTATTCCAGCTCGTTTCAGCTCGCCTTGTTTGCACTGGTTTATTAGCTGATTGTGAGAGAACTCTAGAAATAATGTTTAAGCAAGATCCAAACACTTGTAAATGATGTTACTGAGGTTACAGTAATGAAGCTTCATTAATCACTGATGGAAATGCAAGTTTAATCCCTTATAGCCATATGGATTATCGAACAGGAAGTGAAGTATGACGCGTCGATTAGCGTCTCTTCCTATATAGCATGTCCTTTTCTCGTTCTTTGTTTAAGTTGGTGTGTGTTTGATTCCCAGTAGAGGTAGGCAATGGGAGTATTAATAAATTAACGTAGTATCTGTGCCATGTCAGAAAAGTGCATCAAGATGTAATGTATCACAATATTGATTTTATTTCGTATTTAACGGCTTTAATTCCCAGGACAATGCCAATCG